>NC_056608.1:7716322-7963822 GCF_018340385.1 Cyprinus carpio
GCCTCTCTCGCAAACATTGACCTTTTCAAATGAGTACAATATGTGATCTGTGTGACAACACAAGACTTCAGGTCAAAAGCTCTCTGTGTCATTCTGTGTACAGTGAGACAGGCAGCAGAAATCCTTTTTGAAAGCCTGATTGACATTTCACTGTTTCAATAAAGCAAGCGCTTGAAAGAATGATGTAGGACACATAGAGAAAAATAAAGGCATAATTAGTCAAAGTGACCTACATAGTTATGTATTTGTATGTGTGTGTGTGTAGGTGTGTGTGAGAGAGTGTGTTTATACCTGCTTAATTATTATTATTTACTTTTTTTATATACCGTTGCTGTTCTCACTTCTTGGTTCCATTGTTTATTTGCATTAAAAATGAATGTTTATGATATTTGTGTTGAATGCATGATAATATTTCACAGTACAATTCAAAGGTTTGAAGTCTATATTTTTTAATGTTTTTGAAATAACGTTCCTTTGCTTATGAAGGCTGCATTTATTTAATCAAAATACAGTAAAATAGTAATATTTTGAAATATCATTATAAACAGTTTTCTATTTTAATATATCTTAATGTAATTTATTCCTGCCATGGCAAAGCTGATTTTTCAACAGTCATTACTACAGTTTTTAGTGTCACATGACTCCTCAGAAATCATTCTGATATGTTGATTTTGGTGCTTATTATTATTATCATCATCATCATTATTAAAAATTGTTGTGCTACTTAGCATTTAAATGGAAACCATGATACATTTTCATCATGGTAAATAGAAAGTTAACAGAAAATAGAAATCTATTTGAAATAGAAATAATTTATAACATTACAAATGTCTTTACTGTTACTTTTGATCAATTTAATGCATCTTTACTTTACGATTAATTATTGCAATTAAAAAGTATTAATTACTTAAGGTATTACAAGTATTAGTTAATTAAAAATAAATGAATAAATAAATTCTACTGAGCAGTACTACTGATACAGGAGATGGTGATGCTGATGAAAGCTTCTTATTAATATATAATGCTAAATTTTGTCCAGAGCTGCTAAATTCAGTCCAGACCTTCTGTATCTGGTCCTGAGATGCTGAATGTTGTCCAGTGCTGCTGAATTTGGCTCAAAGCCACTGAATTCCATGCGATACTGATAAATTTGTTTGAGAGCTACTAAATTTGGAATTGCTGAATTCAGTACTATTTACCTGAATAAGTTGAATAAGGCTCTCTTTTAGTGTATCAGTACCACTAGTAATCCCGCTGCGACCACACACACATTTGGTGATCATGTCGAGTGCATTTCTGCAGGTGCATGCACACTGGCATTTCACGTAATTAAAGGTTGACCTTTCTAATAGAGGCACAAATGTCAAGGGGTCCTTCTCATCTGACAAGCAAGAGTGCCTAGAGGGCAGTGTGTGTGTGTGTGTGTGTTTGGGTTTAAGATGTTGGCAGAGCATCAAGATTTCACACTGCCCTACATTAGCACTTCCTGTCTCATAGGCACTTTCAGTTATTATAATGACAAGCACAAACACACACAAATGCCAGAGTGCAGAAACATGTGCAATCCATATAAAAACACATGACTCATATTTGTTTATGTGATCTTAACTTCATGATATGCTGTGTGTCCAGGATTCTGGCTGAGTGCTAAACATAGCTTGCAGTGTGTTGTGCGTGCACACTGCACAGACTGTGTCCTTGGCGCTGATCTGAAAAGTTTCAGCAGTGCCCAAATGAATGAAATACAAGTTTGCATGCAACTATGTATACATGTGGCGTGTGAGTGGGTTGTTCCCTGTAGACACAATTTGGACGCTTTTACAGTCTCAAGGTCTGTTGGTGGTTTCTGGCTTTTGCTGTGTTACATCACTTGTATCAACTTACATCAACTCGACATGCGGCCTTATTCATATAAATATAACTTAATTATATTATTAATTATATTTTAATATACATATATCATAATTACATTGATTTTTTTAATTCAAAGGTGTTTGGCTGACAAACAGTTTGGGTACTCCTTATTTAGAATGTACTTACTGATTTCAAATTATGAATCTTTATATTTTATGTAATTGCAAGTTTGTGGACTTGTTTGACTAGTTGTATAACTGCTTCCTTAACATCACAGCACAGGTAAATGACCTTATTTTTGTGTAATTGCAGAGTAGTTCCCACATAAAAAAGACAGGCCTCTTAACAGCCTATAAACATGTTCTCAAATTGATGAAATATCTATGACCACGCCTGACCAACATAAAAAGAGGAACACATGGCTCGGTGTCCTTTTTACATGTTGTGTGTGTAAGCGCTCTTCTGAAATGATGTGGTGTTCTGAAGAGAAATTATCTTTCTTATAGTGTCTGCAACACTTGACGCAACACTCTGACGGCATCACACACATCGATTTACACCATTTAATCAAAAGAACAGGATTTATTTGAATTACAGAAAGGGTGTTTAATTTCTGTCAAATTCTCATAGCGTTTATTAGGCCCTATGTTTATTTTTGGGGATAGCGTTAAGGGATCTAAAAGTGAACCACTACTTTACTTTGTACAAAAGCATTCCATATTTTACTTGCAATTAATCTCACTCTCTCTTTTTCAACCTGTAGGAATTCTAACAGAAGAGGAAAGTGGAGCACATCACAAATGCTGATTCTTGTATTCATTAAACAGAATCAATTCTTTTTGGAAATAAACTCAATAGGCCTGTGTGATATGTGAAACGACCCCTACAGAAAACCCCCTGGCAGCAAAATAGAGTCACTCCTCCATTCATCTGTCTAGAAACACCGTTTTCTACCAGTGTCACACGGAATAAGCACATCCACTCTCTCTTCTGAACACTCATATGGGTAAATAATCTCCAGAAAGCATCTAATTGGAACATCATTTTGGATTCTTCCGTGTGATTGTGGGCGAACTCTAGCGGTAGCCATGTCTGGTAAGGGCAACCCCAGCCCACACCTCAATGGCTTCCCAATGGCCCACTATTCCTATTTCTTCCCGCACATGCTGGGGGGGCTTTCTCCACCCTCTCTGCCCACCCTACCCCTCAGTGGATACAACACACCTTCACCAGCCAGTGAGTATGCCATCAACCCCTGCTCAATGAATCGTGATTGATTGATTGATTGATTGATTGATTGATTGATTGATTGATTGATGCGTTGGGATTCCATTTTGTGTTGAGTGTTGAGATTAAGATATATTCATTCTTTTGTTGAGTGCATCACAAGAAGTTTTTACATCACTTTTTTATCTGTAGTATATATCCTAAATTTATATATCAAATATTCACAGTACATTTTAGCATTAATGTAGTACTCTGTCTGAAGACTGAGTCCATATTTTCAAGGTCTTGGTCTTATCATTCAATCTGGGGCATTTGGACTTGACCTTGGTCTGTTGTCTGTGATGGTTTGCATGTCTCTAGACTTAAGCACAATGTGAGTGCGCTGCAGAGGTTTGCATGACATTGACGTGAAACTGGGATTTATTAACTCCCAGTCGAAAGTTCCATTCATTATTGATTTTTTTTTTATTATTATTAAGAGGTCTCATCTACTTCTTTACGATAGCGTTCTATATGCTCTTAAATATAAAGGTTTTGTATTGTCATCTGTGGTTCCATGAAAAACCTTTAACATCCATGGAAACGTTTAATTGCACAAAAGTCTCTTTATAGTGGAAAAAGGTTCTTTAGAATATTCTTAGCACTAAGAAAAAAAATGGTTATTTTAAGAACTGTTTCCTGAAAGGTTCTTTGGTAACCTAAATGGTTATTCAATGGCAGGGGTGGCCAATCCTGATCATGAAGATCTACCTTCCTGCAAAGTTAAGCTCCATTCTGTTAAAATGTGACAACAATGCCATAGAAGAAAAATTTTGATACCCCTTTCAATGAGCAATTCTTAGAAGAACCATTTTATTTCTATGTGGTCTCAGTCTGCTTCCAAACAAACTCTTGAAAACAGGCTAAAGACATCTAAATGCACCAAGAACATAATGTGAATATGAAGCACATCTGTTTTTTCTCGTCATTGGAACTATGTTTTCCATTTTGGTACAGGTGTTGGGAACCCCATATGCAGTGTGCAACGGAGGAATTCCTGGCACTGTTTTGACTCCTTTACACATTTTACAAACTCTTTATGAGTTCTCAGCTGGTAAAAATACCACCATATGTATACATTTACAATAAACACATTTAGCCCAGCACAAAGCATTGGGTATATTAGGTTCAGTATTAAAAAATAACATTGTGAACTCTAATCAAACTTGAACTAAATGTATAGTATTCTTTGTTGTTCTAGTCCAAAAGAACCCGGAGAACAGGTGTGAACATCCTATAAATAACCTTTTGTACAATGGAAAGTTTTCATGGGTGTTGAAGGTTCTTTACAGAACCATTGATGCCAGTAGAGAACCTTTATTGTTAAGAGTGTAAGTCTGAAAAACACAACTGAACCAGCTCATTCAGATCTTCAGGAGCACTTAATAATTACAGAAAGGTTTGTTGGAGAATGGTTGTAACTGAACTCTGCAAGAAGGTAGCTCTCCAGGAGTGTACCTACTGGATTCTGCTGCTTTCAGTTGTTTGTTTGAAATACTGTTGCAGAAAAAAAAAGGGAACAATTTGGTTTTGCCTGAATATCTTGAGCCATGATTTGCAGGTAATGCTTCTTGTCAATATACTCATTGTAACTCTGCCCAAACCTCCAATCTCGTGTCATTGATTGGACTCTGGGTTAGCTGCATGGCGCCTGACTCCAGTTAGCTTTCTGAGAAATCATTATCCTAAGGATTCACATTTTTTCACCCTGCACTGTGAATGTTTGCAGAGAGTGTGCAAAAAAGACATTTTAAGCAAGCTTGTTGAAGCAGACTGTGTACTAACAAACATGTACGGTGTGGCGTATTGCCGCTGTGATCCAGACTCAAGCTGCTTCGAATGTTTGTGATGGTTAATTGAAAACTCCAGGGTCAGAACTCGAGCTAGAATGATTTGTATGACATGAATTATTGAACGTCTGGATGATGAATCTCGTACTGATGGCTCTTCAGAAGAAACAGAAGTGTGATATGAATCACTTCCTCTTTGAGGCAAAAGAGTGTGTATATGAGGCTTTCATGGCAAATGATGTTATGTGCTGTGTTTACCAAGTGAGGTGCTTCCTTCCCTTTCACAGAACAAACATTTCCTGCCTGTAAACAGCAGTTGGAGCGCAGGACACCAGCTCTTCCTGTGCACACGGCTTTCTCTTTCACACATACATTCACTCTCACTGTCATGTCACTCTTTTCAACCTATTATTAACCATTACACTAATACATTTTTTAAATAAATATATATATATATTTGATTAAACTGCACATTTAATGAACTGTGCTAGTTTCATATCTCTTCTATTACTCCATGGTATCTTTTTTTTCCAGACCTGCATTATAGTACAGTAAGTATATTTAACTACTATGTACTAACATTTACATACAAATCTCTAATTAATTTAGGTAATTACAGTATAATTACTCTGCTGACCTAAACCCAACCTTAAACCTAATCATTCCACAAAACCTGAAAATTGTTATAATATTATCATAACTATTATTATTTGATGTAATTACATAATAATTAAAGGAAATTTGATTATTTATGATGATGACTTTTGTACTTTTTTCCACCTTTTTATTGTTCCCAGTCAAAAATGTCCTGCCCCAAAATAACATTTAAATACTGATCCATTTTTTTTTTTTTTTTACTCAAAAACTGAAAGCACAAGCTTAGATCATTGAGGCCTACAATGATACAAGTTAACAAAAAAGACAGAATTCAAGATTTGGTCATAATAGACATCGCATAATAAGAGATTTACAATAAATTTTTTAAAAGGCTGGTTATTTTTGACTGGGAACACCAGATTAGATCAATGATTTTCAGCACAACACAAGCAATAAATGCAGTTTAACTATTGAAGATTGTTTAGTTTCAAAGTAGCTGAACATTTTCATGTTGTAATATAAAACTGTTGCAAAAAGTGTGTGTGTTATTTGCTGTTTTTGGTTGGAATGTTCTATGTGTCAATATTGGTGTGTAAATGGCCAGGTGGATGTGGTGAAAGTGGTCACCTCAAGGTATGTGTGTGTTTGTGTTAGTGGAGCAGGTGGTTTTGCTCAGTCTTGGTGGTCCCTATTGAGAGGGGGTCCATGTGGGTGGTTGAAACCAGACTAAACGTGAAAGGGAACTCTAACACACAGTCACGATAGTTTATTAATATTGAAAAACTCATAGCTGTCACAGCAGCTCCATTTTGTTTGCGTTTTGTTTTGTTGTTCTATTTATTCTTAGAAGCGGACTGTTTTTGCATTGTGTAAATGTTTTTAAAAATGGATCTGAATTTTTGAATTTGACAGATTTAGTATGGTTTGTGGGGAATTTTGTTTAACAGCTGCTGGGTGTGTGTTGTGCAGAAGTGCAAAAGCATCGAGAAATGGATTGCTGTGGATTTGCTGTTTTTGTGTATGGCAGACACGTTGCTGAATATTCACATTACTCATATTTCACACATATTTCATTTCATCCATGTACACATTCATCTGTGAGCATTGCATAAAGAGTGTCAGGTTTTCGAGACCCTGGCCTTTGTCCAAAAGACTCAATGAACAACATTGCATGTGTGGGATGTGGTGGTCTTCTTAAAAGAGATGGCAAAGTACTGTACCCTCTCTGGACATTTCTTTATTATTATTATTTCTCAAATTCATGTCCCAGTTCCATATGACACTTACATATTTTCTGGATTACAGGCATGTGGATCAGAAGAAAAAGCAACTACCAATAATATGTAGGCTATTTATCTATTTGTGCTTTGGATTATTTTCTTCTGTAAATTTGCGTCTCCACACCCATTTCACACTACTGTACGTCAGTATACTTTACAATAGTAAAAAGGTAATTTACAGTGTGTTACCCAACTACTTTATAGTGCAACAATTAAGTCAGCTATATTAACAGTTTTATGATGTTATAAAGAGGTCTGTTTAAATAAGAGGTCAGGGTCAGGTCTTTCTCTCGCTTTATACATTAACAATCACAGAGGGTGTTAACTAACTTTAAATGTATTTTAAAATGAGCCATTTCAACAAGCCATCTTTAAAGGGTTACTCCATCGCAAAATCAAAATTTTGTCATTAATCACTTACCCCCATGTCGTTCCAAACCCATAAAAGCTTTGTTCGTCTTCAGAACACAATTTAAGATATTTTGGATGAAAACAGGGAGGCTTGAGACTGTCCCATAGACTGCCAAATAAATAACAGTGTCAAGGTCCAGGAAAGTATTAAAGACATCGTCAGAATAGTCCATCTGCCATCAGTGATTCAACCGTAACGTTATGAAGCAACGAGAATACTTTTTGTAAGCAAAGAAAACCAAAATAATGACTAGTTGAATAAAGTTGTTATTTTTGTATTCTTCATGTACAAAAAGTATTCTCGTCGCTTCATAACGTTACGACCTTGACACTGTTATTTACTTGTCAGTCTATGGGACAGTCTCAAGCCTCCCAGTTTTCATCCAAAATATCTTAAATTATGTTCCGAAGACGAACGAAGATTTTACGGGTTTGGAACGAAATGGGGGTAAGTGAATAATGACAAAATTTTCATTTTGGGATGGAGCATCCCTGTAAATAATATTTAGTCCCTGTATGACATATTATGGTGTGTATGGTTTTTTTACTAGTAGTGTTAGTATTTTAATTGAATAATAAATATTCAGTTAAATACCGATGTTTATCCCTATGTTTTTCATTTAGCCACATCAATTAGCATGTGTTAGTATTTGTATTATAAATTATATTCAAGCCAAAATTTATGTTTTATAAATTATAAAAGATATATAATAGTTCTGATTTTACATTAATGCTTTAATTCTTTATAGGTATTGCTGAAGTAATTATTATTATTTATTTTTTTACTTTATTACTTAAATGCTCAATTGCTCATAAAATTGACTGAAAGCATTTTTAAAGTATGTATTTCACAGGTCATCAAAATCTTATTGTTATCCATCTTACAAGTTAACAAGCCAAGTTTTTCAAATTTATGACCAATGAAATCCATTTAAGCGTCAAACATAACTGGTCTAAACTATGGTAATTTGTCCTGGTGAATAGACCTCAGTCACCACAACACAGAGCTTTTGAGCCAAAGCAATATTACACAATTATAAACATAGCTGAAGATGAACAATGTTGACAGTGTCTATCCACAAAAATACTCAAATGCAAATGCATTGGAATTCAGCACTGAAAGAGTATTTATTTTATTTATTTATTTGTTATTTTAACATCTAGTGTGTACTAATATTGCTATGATACTCAGAAAATTACTTTAAGATTATTTTAATGAAAAAAAGTCTGCAGTCAATTTCAATTGAATTGAAAAGTCGATTTCAAAAGCAAAGAAAACAATTACTTTTTACTTTAAATAGATAAGTGTGATTTATGTGGAATCTTTATTGTAATTAAGCGTTTTTGGTAAGATACAGTGTAGATACTGACATAATGATCATACTTTTTGTATACTTTTTACACCCCTGGAAATAAATAATTAAGATTTACTTTCAACCAAGTCAAAAAAAAAAAAAAGTTTATATAAACTCTCTGATATAAACCAAATATTTGCAGCTTGTAGCCATGGAGACTGATATTGTTGATAATAGTATAGTTCTACTGTATCAATGCAAAAAGCTTATGAAAATGATTGGCTTCATTTTATAGATATGAAAAGCTAATCATAAATCTCTTCATGATAAGAACTGCATAGTGTTTATCTTGCAAGCTGACAGTAGCCACACACACACACACACACACACACACACACTGATCCTTCTACACTGGCCTTTCCACCACTGATTATGCAAATTGCCCTATGCTTTCCCTCCTGTCCTGTCTGTGAAAGAATGAGCTGTCTTTCTGTAATCCTGGATGACTCTATTCAGTGGTGAATCCTTCTCTCTCTCTCTCTCTCTCTCTCTCTCACACACACACACACACACACACACATACACACACACACATTCTCACACACAGACACAGGCCTTATGGGAATTTAGCTGTAAATATAGCATTGACACTGTCAGAAACTTCACTGTTATTGCATTAAATACAGCAGAAAATAAAAGTGCTACTTGGGTTTATTTGGGATGTAGCACAATGTCCATTTGTTATATTGCCTCTGTGCAACTGCAGCTGATTTATCAGAATCAGAAAATTGTATCTGCAAACCTACATTGACTCCTGACTGCAAAAATAAATAAATAAATAAATCCCCTTAAAAATCACTCACTGAACTCACATTTCAATAACATTTTCAATCAGAAAATTTTCAGGTTGGTCCAGCCAGTTCGCATGTGTAATGTAGAAGAATAAATTTCACATAAAGAGTTTAATGTAAAGACCAGGCAGCACAGAGCGGCGATTTGTTTTTTTGTTTGAAAGGTGGGATTTACTTTACTAGAGACTATATATTTGGTGTTAATAATACCAGTGATCAACACTGATGTGTAGATTTGTTTGGATCACCATCCGTCTTAAAGTTTTCCTGTAAATCTGCTTCAGAGTGAGTCAGCTCATCATCTTTTCTGTGCAGTTGTAGGCCACTTTTCTTTGGTGAAGATCAGGTGAGCTTGACTTTACAGACCTAAAGGTGAACGATTGCTCAGAGGCTCTCATAAACCTGTAGAGCTGCCAAACAAACCTGCAGAGCTGTCTCTCTCCTCTCATCCATCATTTGACCCTTCCCTTCAGAGATAGGCAGAGAGATGCGGGACGAGTGAGAGACGAGAGCTCCGAGGCACTCTAAATCTCCAGCTCCCTTCACTAAAGAATCAACCGCCAGAGGAAGGAAATTTCTCTGTCAGTCTGCTCTCCCTTTCCATTCATTTTTTGTCCACACCTTCCTCAGGAGTGAGGGTGTCCTGCAAAAATGAGAGAAAGAATAAGAGATGGAAACTTTCAGAAAGGGGCCAAAGCAAATAGTCCGAGTGTGGAATGCTGGGAACACTGATGTTTGCTCAGGTCTGACTCAAATTCTCCAGTCTGAATTACTAACAACAGTCAGGCAAAACAAAGGATTTGGTCGTGACATTTGGTGTATAGTTCATTCCGCTTGGATTACATGTGTCATTATGTTCCAATAATGTGTTATTTCTAATGTGTTTCCAGCATTACCACAAGGGCGATATTTGCAGACATTAGCATAAAGTCTTTCGCTTCAGGTCATTTATTGTCGTGGTGGAACAACAATATGAAGACAATTTTGCTGAACAAGTTAGTAATAATTAAACTGTCAACCTGTTAGCTAGCTTTCCTACTGCACTAACCTTACGTATAACTGCACTTTAGATTGGGACTGTGCACTAGCATTCTTGTTTGTGTTTGCATACTGCCTAACACTGACTGTCCTCCTGACATTTGTAAAACATCTGTTATGTATCTGCAAAAGTCATCCCTGTTGAATAAACCAGCAAATGCTAGTTAGGTATGTTTTGACGCTGGGATGCTGGTTTATGCTGGTCCTTTGCTGGTTTAAGTTGGTCCTTTGCTGGTTTATGCTGGTCATGTGCTGGCAAAGGACTAGCACAAACCAGCAAAAGGACCAGAATAAACCAGCAAAGGACCAGCTTAAACCAGCAAAGGACCAGCTTAAACCAGCAAAAGGACCAGCATAAACCAGCAAAAGGACCAGCAAAGGACCAGCTTAAACCAGCAAAGGACCAGCATAAACCAGCAAAAGGACCAGCATAAACCAGCAAAGGACCAGCATAAACCAGCAAAAGGACCAGCATAAAACAGCAAAGGACCAGCTTAAACCAGCAAAGGACCAGCATAAACCAGCAAGGACCATCTTAAACCAGCAAAGGACCAGCATAAACCAGCATCCCAGCGTCAAAACATACCTAACCAACATATGCTGTTTATTTTTTCAGCTTTTAATTTTAAGCCCTTGAAACAACTTTGCAAAAAAGTATTGTTCTTGTGCTTATTTGATAAGATCGCAAAAATGATTGTATCTTGATACTGTTTTAGATATTGCAGATAACAAAGTTAGTACAGCTACAAGAGAGTTTGATAGTACATGCCAAAACGGTCGTGGTTTTGGTTAGCTATTTTTGTTGACATCTATTGAACCCTTTTGCTAAGGGAATTTTTGGTTATAAATAAAGGGCATCTTCAAAGCTTTATGTTTACATGTCATGTATTTTTATTTAATCTGATTTTATGATATACATATATGTGGTATATGAGCTAGCTCTAGGACAGGAAATTAATTAAACATTCTATAGTTTACCCAAAATAAAATGAATCCCCCTTGGTCTATTCACCAGACATTCTGGTGCATTTTATACACTTAAGCCCAAAGTATCCTTTGGTTTTTATGTGTACACCGTTTACAGTGTGCATAAATTTACAGTGTACAACATTCTTTGCCTTGGCCTATTGTTTATACTTCAGTATTGCTAGACTGTAGTGAGCATAATCTACATTTATATTAAATTTATGTTTGAAATAATATCAGAAAGACATCGGTCCTGCTGCTGTTGGTAAATAACAGAGGTGACATTTTATAATACAAGTATGTTGTCATATTGTCATAAACTATATCCTAATTTGTAGTGAGCCGGGATCCTTACCAGTGCCCAAATTTGTGTACACAATGTACTAATACATGAGGGATCTAGGGAGCTGGTTAAAACACACTCAAAGGTCTTCAGGGTCACTAGAAACTACCATACAGGTGTGTGGAAGTAGGTTATAGCTAAATCCTGCAGTACATTGACCCTCCAGGAGCAGAATTGGACACCCCTTTAAGTAATCGAGATTTCCTCACGTTTGCTTCTGGGAACTGAGCAAAGCATTGTTTATATAAGCTGCCACTGCATTGCATGCCTGTCTATTTTTGTTATAGCATCAAAATCAGAGCCTTAAAACAGATTTGTTTTATAGTAATTATAATACGAATCCTATGGAAGCCTGTTTCCGCCACTGAATAAAAAATAAAAAAAGGTAATTGCGACTTTTTATCTTACAATTCTGATTTTTTTCTTGCAATTCCAACTTTTTTCTCAGATTTGTGTCATATAAACTTGCAATTCTGACGTTTTTCTCAGGATTGTGAGGTATAAACTCACAATTGCGATTTATAAATTCAGAATTGCGGGATATGAACTCACAAATCTGACTTTTTTCTCGCAATTGTGAGTTTGTATCTCACAATTTTGACTTTTTTTTCTTGCAAATTGTGAGTTTTTATATCACAATTCTTACATTTTTTTCTTCTTAAAATTGTGTTATAAAAACTTGCAATTCTGACTTTTTTCTCAGAATTGTGAGGTATAAACTCACATTTGCAAGTTATAAAGTCAGAATTGCGGGATATGAACTCACAATTCTGACTTTTTTCTCGCAATTGTGAGTTTGTATCTCACAATTTTGACTTTTTCCTCAGAATTGTGTCATATAAACTTGCGATTCTGACTTTTTCCCTCAGAATTGCGAGATATAAACTTCAGAATTGTGTCATATAAACTTGCAATTTTGACTTTTTTCCTCAGAATTGTGAGATATACTGTAAACTCACAATTGCAAGTTATAAAGTCAGAATTGTGGGATATGAACTCACAATTCTGACTTTTTTTTCTCACAATTGAGAGTTTGTATCTCGCGATTCTGACTTTTTTTTTCTCAGAATTGTGTCATAAAACTTGAAATTCTGACTTTTTTCTCAGAATTGTGAGATATAAACTTCAGAATTGTGTCATATAAACTTGCAATTTTGACTTTTTTCCTCAGAATTGTGAGATATAAACTCACAATTGCAAGTTATAAAGTCAGAATTGTGGGATATGAACTCACAATTCTGACTTTTTTCTCAGAATTGTGTCATATAAACTTGTAATTCTGACTTTTTTTCAAGTTAGTCCAGTTCTCCAGTTACAATTGTGAGAAAAAAAAAGTCAGAATTATGAGTTTGTATCAGGCAATTCTGAGGAAAATGTCAGAATTGCAAGATGTAAAGTCGAAATTGCGAGAAAAAAAGTCAGAATTGTGAGATAAAAAGTCGCAATTACCTTTAAAAAAAATACAAAAATATTCAGCGGTGGAAACGGGCTTCCATAGAATCCTGTGTAGAAGGGAATCACAGATATCATTGATAGGATTGAATAAATGCCAGTTTGTGGATGTTTGTTCATGGCCTAGACAGTTTAAATGCACCCTTAAAGCAGAAATAGATAAAGGGAGGGCTGTGTGAGTGTGTGTGAAGTGTGTTATTCCAAACTGTTTAGATAATTGAAGCATTTACACAATGTGGGCGCGAAACAAGCCATCTGGTTTGATTTACGCCAATATTGCTTTAATTAGTGAGTAAGTGTGAACGTGTGTGTATTTCTGTATGTGTGTTTTAGCAGACGAGAATGCAGCTGTTGTTGTGTGTGTGTATGTGGATAGATAGCACAAATACTTGTTGTATTGTTGGACTTGTCAGGTTTGTTTGGACTTGATACGGTGGATTTATTTTGATGATGGTTTGGATTTGGATTGTTGATGATGCCTGGAGTTCTCTGAGCTCATGTTTTAACTCAGTAGGATTTGTTTTTTTTTTCCAATAAAAAATTGTTTGTGAACAGAAAGGTATCCTGCTAATGTTTGAAAAGCTCTTTGGACTTTGGTTTTCACTCCCTGCAACAGGAACAATGGATTTCTCTATTCGCTGTCAGGCAGTGTTCTGCATCTATATTTCTGCTCTCTTGCTGTGTTCTGCACATGCTATATGTCTTACTAATTGAAAGCAGCTTTTAGTATGTGTGTGCTGATAGATGTGTATGCGTGTGTGTAGACCGTGCTCAGACGGTGTAGACATGGCTAATTTTCCTCCATCCGCATGAGGCTGCTCACTGCTGGATATAATTGACCCTCTGCTCCTCATCAGCCATTTCTCTGTCCTTCGGTTCCTCCTCTTCATTCCTTCCTTTCCCTCCTCCTCCCATCCTCTTGAAGCTGTTTTGTAGAGATTATACTATATAAGGCTTTGTCTATCATTTTTGTGCATGCAGAAGTGTGCATAGCAGAGTTATTGGTAGTTAACTAAAACTAAAATCATAAAAACTACAATTTTGTTAATTTGCATATATATTTAAAATACTCAAATAAAAATACTAAAAATTCTAAAGTAACACTGGCACATAGCTGTTTATTATTTGTGTGCATTTAATAAGAAATTAAAAAGGAATTTTACTAAGCCTGTAGCTGCCTGGAAAATCACTGAAATTACTTATCATACAGTATATTGCGTACAGTATGTATACGCATGTAAGCTTTTTTCCCCTCTCAGTCTAGAGCTCTAGTTCAGCTTCCTCTGCGTCGTATGGGACTTCAAACGCTGTGGGCACTGTTAGGAACGAGAATTTATTTTCCGTAAGCCTCTGATTTATTAGATTGAAAAATGAAACCACAAATCAAACAGATATTATTCCTTCCAGCTTTAGCAGGAACAAGTTATTACTAACAGGTCTAGATGTGTAGGTCTTTGAGAACGAACGTCTCTGTTCTAAAACATCATGAGGAAGAATTTTAAAGCATCATGGGGGCTCCCAACAAAAGCTATCTTTATTTTGGCCAAATTCAAGGCAATCCAAGCATTCATTCATGACATTTTAAAGGTACGGTAACAAAATAGGCTGTTTACTTCTAAGGAACAGAGAATCAAAATACTCAACTAAATTACTTTTTTTGGTGCATAACTATATATATATATATAACTAACATTATAAGTGGATATCAGCAGAAGAAATAAAATCATAACAGTGGAACCTATAATGACCCTTTTAAATGAACAGAAAATAAACTTAAGCTGCTGAAAGAAACTTCAACTGCAGAGAACAAGAGACAGAAGAGAAGTTTGTGTAGATAAAGAGGGGACTGGGGACTATGGGGGAAGACAGGAGGAGAGGAGAGAGGGGATTCTGTCAGTACATACTGTAAATTAAACAAAGGAAGCAGCATGTGATGGGTCTCACAGAGACCGTTTGTCTGTATGTGTGTGTCTGTGTTAGTGAGAAGGTACTTCTAATAGGTTTTTCCTCACTGTGTGCATGTTTGGGTCTTTTTATTTTTTTTTTATTTTTTAGTAACCCTGACTGTGAAATCACCAAGTCTTAAATTGTGGGGACATCTCAAAACTGTGTGGTTAACATACTAAATAATGTCTTAAAATAAATTTTTCTGTAGTCAGTAGTTCTCATCTAGAGTGTAATAAGTTTGGTCTGCTTCGCTAACAGCAGGAAAAATAAGACTACATTAAATATGCATAATTAGCTTAATATAAAAGTAATCAAAGAAAAATCGCCAGCTTGATATAAACCAATAATATTAAATGACTGAGATATGGAGTATATCCAAAAGTCACAATGACATAGTGTTTTTAATACATGAAACATCTTTATCGGTAACACATTATTTCGTCCACTTTAGACATTCTACTAACAGTAAGTAACTTTGCAACTACATGTCAACTAGCAGTTAGTAGAGTATTAGTAGACTGTCTGCTTAATATCTTCTAACACTTTCTTTGTCAACTTATTGTCAACTTATAATAACCCTAAACCTACCCCTAACACTAACCCTAAACCTACCCCTAACATTGTCCCTAAACCTACCCCTAACACTAACCCTAAACCTACCCTAACAGTCCACTCTGAGAGTTAGTAGACATGTAGTTGCAAATTAATGAGAATTAGTTGACATGTAGTTGACATGTAGTTACAAAGTTACTTATCATTAGTAGAATGTCTAAAGCAGACTATTGAAATAAAGTGTAACCTCTTTATCTTTAGTGATTTGAGCTTCGATTGGCCATTAGTCTCTGTGTGTGTGTGTGTGTGTGTGTGTGTGTGTGTGTGTGTGTGTGTGTGTGTGTGTGTTATTCTGTAAGGCCATTTTTTTTATTAGTTGTTTCCCACAGCTTATGAAGATACACACATACATACATATGCTAAACACTCCTGCATCAACTATTACATTACTAAACACATTTCCAAAAACAGACATATAGATACAAGCTTTATCATTTTTTTTTCTTGCCAGTATACAAAGTGTACAAAATCTAAATTATGTGGTATACATACAGTACATATTAACCAATGATCAGCAATAAGCAAGTTCTTATGTTTTAATTACAATTACAAGTGCAGTCAAATAGTAAATCATACAAATGTGTTTTGTCTTTTTAAATTGGTGTTGTGTTGTGTTTTAGGATCGAAGGAACTAAAACAGAAAAGGCACTTGTAATTTTCTGCCAGAACTGTATCAGTTTTTTTTCTTACAGTATATACAGGTTGTTAAAAATCATCAAAAAAGGAATAAATTAACAAAGTAGCTTACAGTTATAAATAAACACAAATTTTGTGGGTTAGACTAAATTTAATCCAGCTACCCTTAGATCACACTCTGGGAAATAATTTATCCAAGTGGAGCTGTCCAGACTATCTCTCTCTCACTCCTGCCATCTTTCTCTTTCCAGCCAAAGGGGAGGAATTGGGGATGACAGAGGAAGAGAAGAGAACAAGGGAATGGAAAACAGGAGGCGGGTTAAAAAAGTGATTAACATGTAATTATTGTGCTAGTTTGATTTAGTGTGGCGGTTTTTCCAGAAGATTTTGCGAGTACCACACACACACACACACACACACAGACAGCTCTCATCCTGATTTAATGTCTGAAAATATACACACACAGTCAGCTGCTGTATTGTTCTGTCAGTGCTGGTCAGTTTAGTGTGTGTGTGTGTGTGTGTGTGTGTGTGTGTGTGTGTGTGTGTGTGTGTTTGTGTGTTTGTGTGTTTGTGTGTGTGTGTGTGTGTGTGTGTGTGTGTTAGAGATATTCAAATTCAGTTTTAGTGTGTAATGTAATGTAGAAGAAGCAATGTAATATCATTTCACAGAAATGTTGGCACAGGCATGTTTTCCAGTGAGCCTATTTTGTAAATATTATAAGTCTAATATTGTAAAGCCAATGTAAAACCATGTAAAGTCAATAAACTACAAACATAACCAGAAATTTGTCCACCAAGAAACGTACACCCATTTCAAAGAAAGAATTAGAAAATACTATGGTTTTGAATGGAAAATTTATATAAGTGCTTTACTTAAAACAAACATCACATTCTGCTATTAAACCATCCAATCAACATGCCCCGTAGGTTAGGCATTTCAAGTGCATTGCTGTAAATATAGTTTTTGTTTGTTTGTACAAACAGAGGGATTTCAGGGAATTTAAATAACTTTCTGTGGTAAGACCTAAAGTTATCACAGATTGTTGCTTTAAAACTAAATCCTGTGCTGATCCTAAAGTGGTCATTCACTAGAACAAGAGAAGTGTTAGTTCATGGTAGTTTGACAGGAGATTATGTTTCTTAATCTTTTTTTCTATCTTCGATATTCAATCAAACACTCACACTCTAGACATCACATAACATGGTGAAAACTATAAAGAGAGTGTGTTGATCATGATGTCAGAGCATGTGTGTGTGTGTGTGTCTGTGTGTGAGAACGCAGCGCAGAGGTTTCATGAGGATGAGTAGATAAATGATCTGCTTTTGTGTCACACATCTAATGGTGAGAGGTCAGCAGTGTGTGTGTGTGTGTGTGTGTGTGTGTGTGTGTGTGTGTGTGTGTGTGTGTGTGCATTGTGAAAGGTTTTTTGTCTAAACCTTTGTGAAGCCTGACTGAATATGTGCTTATGCGGCAACTCTTGCACGTCACGCTGCACTAATGTAACTCCTAAAACTCTAAAATATCATCACAGTGTTGCATTGAGAGATACACAATAGTCACGCCCAGAGGAATGTACATTGAAAGGGTGTGTGTGTGTGTGTGTGTGTGTTTGTGTGTGTGTGTGTGTGTGTGTGTGTGTGTTTGTGTGTGTGTGCATTAGTTAAAGGGACCTGCCTTTCTGTGCTGGTTGTAGAGAAATTCTGATTATGAATATGATTAAATATGTTACAGAGAGTTGAAAGCACTACAGTTTACTGATAGATTGTGAAAGGATTAATGTTCAGGAAGCTGGGCATTAATGCAATGTAACTGGTGACTGTATATTATTCTGCTTACTACATGATTATGCACCAAATAACTAAATGAACATTTAATATTGATTAGTTCTAATGAAAAGAGAAAGTGAGCTTGATTCAAGACACATGAAACTAGCTCATCTGTATTACAAAATAATTAAGACAAAAAACAGTTTGTATTTTTGATTTGTGTTAAACTTATGAGAAGAAACAGAGTGGAGAGTGATTCAAGACATGTTAAACTAGAACAGTTGTCTTTAATCATTAGGACAACAATCAGTTATACATTAACGCTATTATATTTTTGCAAAACTCCAAAATAAAATGTACTGCAGTTTCCAGCTGAAATAAACACTTGTGCCAGTAAAACACAAATTATAACAGAAAAGATAAGCTAACAATAAAGACTTATTTTTGCAGAGTTCCTTTTTCCATAATGCATGACTTGTAAACTAATACATATTGATGTTTCCATCTCATAACCTTAAAACCTAAAGCTTTGTATGTATTTTTGTCCTGACATAGTAAACTTGCTTTATAGCTCACCTAGTACAGCATTGTGCTTACAATGTGATGCATTAAAACACTTCCGAACTGCTCGTAATGCAATGTTGCCAGATAAACTTTCATCTGTTTTGGATAAAACTGAATACACATAAAGCAGCACTTCCTGGACAGTTTTACTTCTTGTTGCAAAACGTGCAAGAAGCAATGTAATATTATTTTGTAGTAATTATACCACAGGCACATTTTCACAGTGAGCCTGTTTTGCATCTTCAATTTAAAGACTCTTGTCTTAATTTATCCCAATATGGATTTCTTGTGTTAATTTGTTAGCTAACAGCTATACCAAATGCAAAAACTATGCTAATATAGGACAATTTTCAATTAAATATTTCAAACTAACATTAAAAAAAAAAATGACTACAAAAACCAACATTTGTTAAATTGAACTTTTGACTCAAAATCTTATAGATGCTGAGATATAGAGCTTATGATTCGCTTTGTGAGACAGCTGTCCCCATTCTCCCATACATTGTGTTTAAACATTTATTTACTCTTTTAAAATGAAATTATAATGAGGAAGACCAAACAAACAAAAATACAAAGGGTCAAGATCCAATTAGTCAAGGGTCAAGATGAATCAATTTTGAATATCGTGAGAATTTACAGAACGTTTTTGGGCACTTAAGACTCATACAGCAAATATAGCCAATCCAAAAATTGCATTCACATACTGTATGTTATATTTGTTATGTAACATGTATGATATCTCATTATATTATATTTATTGACCCTGAAATACAATTTTTTATTTTTTTTGGTATATGAAGGCAATACATTTATATAAAATGAAATAAATATGAAACTAAATATATTTTCAATTCCTTAATTTAAAACAAATAATGAAAAAAATCTCACTGTTTAGGTTTTTTTTTTTTTTTTTTTTTTTTTTTGCTGTATGGGGAAAGGCATGTTTGTGCATCTGTCTGTCCGAACGTAACATTTTTCAAAAGTAACCTTCCCCTACATATCAACCTGGTTTCATTGAGACGTCCTTCCCTGTTTAATTTAAATATGCTCACTCTTTATCTTTATCTGCATCTTTCAATCTCTCTGTTCTATCGGTGGCTGTGATCGGCCGGGGTTCACTCTGTGTGTGATGGGTTTATTTGCTCTAATGATCAGCTTCACCGTCAGTGGGATGAGCTAATGAATACTAGAGTGTGTTTGGGGCGGCTCAAATCTACTGATATAGCGGCCTGTGTCCTCTCAGCTCTTATCAAAGACATTTAAATGCTAATCAAGGGCCATGGTGACCCCCAACATGATGCCCGATGGGCTTCAGGGGGGCCGTTATCTCAAGTGTCCTGCAGTTAAGTGTGCGTCATGAATGCAAGTGATGTAAAATTAGTCTACTAAATTAATTTACTAGACACTAAAACAGAAGAAGACATAGTGAGTCTATACGCAGTACTTTGATGGTCCAGGATGAGTTCGCTCTGCAGCTAGAAGACCACACTACATGCATTCTCACTATCTAACCCAAACACACACACTCACACACTCCTCCTCCTCTTCTTTCTTCTTTTTGATATGCTGATCTTCTTCTTTTCTCTTTAATGAAGAGGTTTTGGAAGTTATCCATTTCATTACCCCCAGCCCGTCCCCCACAAACACCCCCCGGGCTCTGGGGTATTTGTCATGGGGCAGTGATGGGGCTTTGTTTGCTGGATTTCTGATGTGCTATTAGCATCTGAACTGATTCTGACAGGACAGGCTCGTTTCTATAGCTCACGCTTACCCAGATCACACACACACACAAGATAGAGTCATCAGTGCTACTGTGAATATCAGTTTAATGTCAAATGCATTTAAGTGTTTTGTCACTGCTAAGTGTGCAGGTCATTTTCAGTCTAATGTTAGTGTCCCGTAATTTGCACTTCCAGTTTCTAGTTAAGATTTAATGGTAATTTCTTGTTGTTTTCAAAACGGGGAAGAAAAAAAAGGCTCCTGATGAAATTAAAATGGAGTGGCTTTTAGCTCATGACTGTTAGAATTAAGGCTAACATCTATATGCTAGTGCACTCCTAAAAGTTGAGTTATCTTTTAGTGGATAAACATTTTTAAAATGTAGTGTTTCTCTTCATTTTTTATGAATGGTAATGAATTGTAATAATAATTAACATACTTTCCTGCTGGACGATGACATAACATGACAAACGTAGCGCATCACATTCTTTATTTACACTTACAAGTTTTGAGATTTTTTTTAATTAAAAATACAAATACACATTCTTCAAAAGCCTGATGTGTCATGTTTGATACTATACATTTTAACATAATTTATCTCTCTCTCTCTCTCTCTCTCTCTTTTTACATAAAAAGTATTAAGTATGTAGTGCAAAATGAATTAGTGTATGTAAGTGAATAAGTTAGAAATAAAATAAAGTAAGATATAGTATTAGATTTACAGAGGAAAAATATACATCTAAGTAATATAATACAGTAATATGGCATAATATAATCTACTTGTGCTGGAAACATCAGATCAGGGCAGGTTGAGTGTTTTCTCTTATATCATGGCAGGCAGACACATATCGAGCAGCAAACACACAGCAGTTCTTGTGTTCTCCTAACAGATACGGCAGTTTCTCCTGGTTCTAAAGAGTTTTAAATGTATGATGGATCTGCTGTATTTTATCATAGAACACTGTCCGTATGTCCATGTATGTGGAGCATTCTGTTAGGAAGTGCAGTTCTGTTTCCATCTGATTCAGATCACAGTGTGAACAGAATCCCTGCTCCGGTGGCAGCCATGTTTTTCTGTGTCTGTCATCAGCTTGTGTCCGCTGAGTCTGTATCTGGTCAGCGTGCTTCTCAGTTTCTTATCTGACACTGTGTACAGATACTCTGCCATACTGTACTCTCTCTTTAGGGCCGAATAGCATTGCATTTTACTCTGTTGTTGTGTTTGGGTTTGCCAGTGAGTGATGTAGTTCTGTTTGATTTGTGCAGTAATCTGATTGATTCTGATGTTGTGATTCAGAGCATCGGTAGAAGTTAGTGAAGCATCAGGACTGAAGCTCTGGATCAGCTGAGGGAGGGCCTTGCTTTCTTTGCTCATCTCTTGGTATTGCAGGGCTATATAATGATATGATTGGGGGTCACTGAGTTTCAGATGTTTCCAGAATTTAATTGCCCTCTTTTGTATCTTTATGATTAGAGGATATTTGCCTAATTCTGCCCTGCATGCGTTATTTGTTGTGTGCCGGTGCACGTGTAATATATTTTTACAGAGTTCCGCATGCAGCGTCTCAATTGGATGTTTTTCCCATTTGGTGAAATCTTGATTTGGTTTTGTCAGTGGACCCCACACCTCACTGCCATAGAGGGCAATGGGCTTAATTACTGATTCTAATATTTTCATCCAAATTCTAATAGGGATTTCTATAGGACATTGTCGTTTTATGGCGTAGAAGGCCCTGCGTGCTTTATCTCTCAGTTCATTCACAGCATGAATCTCTCTCTATAAATGCATAAACATTTAAGTCAGTAAAGTAAATCTGAGATGCTTAGGTTCAGTAAATGTTCATCCTGAAATATGAATAACAATATAATGTCACTTCATAAAAAAACATTATAAGCAAATAGACGTGAAGGTGAGCATTTTTAGAATTATACTACAAGGTCTTTGAAAAGCCCTACAACCCTGATAAGATAAGCGATATGGAAAATGAATGGATGGATATTAAAAAATATAAACTATAAATTAGTTGGCAGTAGGCATGTGGCAGATTGTGTAGAACAGGCTTATGATCAAGTTAGTAATTTAAATTCATGTAGCACGATGTATAACAAATAAAATTTATATGAATTCATATAAAAAAATAACGATTTTATTGTAAGTGTCCTAAGTCGTTGCATAATGTGACACATATGAAAACAGCAACTTCATTGATTATAATGGGATCAATCTAGTTTTGCATCAGTCTTTCCAGATTGATCGTTCCTGTTTCGAAAAGTGAAACTTGGTGACAGACTGTAGTGGTTCTTGGTTCGTGACTAGCAGATTTTAGTGGGTCGGTGTGGAGCCCTTTTTTTCTGACCCAGAACTGCTTTTTCTGCTGTGGAAATTCGTGGAAAGGATGCAGATTGGACACCAGCTCTGCTTCCCCTGTTGGAAAAGTGGCTTCTGTCACACTTACAGTTTGTGCGCTGTGTATCAGATGTGTTTCCATGACCCGGGGCCAATCTCAAGTGCATGTCATGTCGGGGGTGTCGGGGGTGTCCGGGGGTGGTGGTGGGTAAATCCACACACAAGAAATCCATTTAAAGTGACCCTCTCCCCCCATCCAATTCTCACAATGGTCTAATCCTCTCCAGCAGCACTCAAGCCGAGAGTGTTTCTTTTTCACTGCTCTTGACAGCATGTTGGCTTACCCCAGTTCAGCATCACGAGGATGGGCTTTTACAGCCACTTTGCAATAGATAGATGGATGAATGGACAAAGTGAACGTGCTAGAGCTTCAGAAATCTTAGCGTCTTGTGAATCCGCCACATTAACCAGATCAGTGTGAAACAGTACTAAAGTAAACCCAGAATCTTACTCTTTTTCTTTCTCACCGACTATAGCCCTATTTGGACAGAACTGGTTTTCCAAGAGGTCAGATTCATGTTTCACAGACGTACTCTGTGATCTTAATCCCATCTGAATTGAAAAAGTCTGTGTCTCACACAATCTTGAAAAAAAAAGAAAAAAAAAAGACTTGTTTTTCAGCTAAATTGGGCGTCCTCTAAGAAATCTAATCCCGTTCTGGACAGGAATGTCTGTGACTGCGGTACATTATTTTTTTCCCACATATCCTCATTTATATTAAACTATTTTGTAACTAAAGCTAAATTTCTGTTATGATGCACCTTCATTATAGTTTTCAATCTTGCTCCTGGAGACCCAGCGTCCTTCAAAGTTTATTTCCATCCTGCTTCAACACACCGTCCTGTGATTTTCAAGCAATCCTGAAGACCTTTATTAGCTGGTTCAGGCGTGTTTGATTAAACTATGCAAGACAATAGATTTCTAGGATAAGGGTTGACCTCTAATATAGACCTTTTGATAGCTTTCTTTGCAAAATTACAGTCCGTAATGATGGCATTCAACCTGATCTCACAAGAAAATGTAACTATTTTATGAGGTTGCATGCATGAAAACGTAAGATAAAAAAATCAGATCTAACCATAACATTCACATTCAGACAATACAAACTTAGTTTGACTTAAGTGATTCCAATTCTCTCCAGTTCTCTTTTCTGATATGACAGAGATTCTCATATTTCAAACATCTTTTCGAAAACCTATCTTGTCCAAATAGTGTGTGTTTACATTTACAGATTTATGCTAGTACAGTTTATTTTTGTTTTTTACAGCATCTACATCTATCACAGATACAGGTATGATTTCTCAGAACACATTCAATGAGGTTTAGGGGTAAGGTTAGGGTAAGGGGATAAAAAAAAAAAACTGTTTTACAGTATGAAAACCATTACGTTTATACAATATCCCTATAAAACATGGAAACCCAACATGTGTGGGTAGGTGTGTGTGTGTGTGTGTGTGTGTGCGTGTGCGTGTGCGTGTGTGTGTGTGTGTGTGTGTGTGTGTGTGTGTGTAGAAAAAAAGCAGTTTTGGAATGACAATGGGGGTGAGTAAATAATAGAATTTTCACTTTTAGATGGACTATCCCTTTAATACCCAGTGTAATTGGGCTACATTTGTGACATATGCTTTTTCAAGGAAAGTCTGTTTATCTAAAGGTGTATATTGCTCATTACAGCATGTAATGGCTGCTGTACATCAGCCATTTGCCATAAAGACCTCTTGCCAGAGCTGCAGCGTGTGCCATAAATGCCTGAGCGTGCTCTATAGGGCACATTAAAGGGGCCATGCCTCTCTGTGTTTGAGGAATGATGGGTCAGAGAGAATAAAAGTGCGATGTGAGGCCATGTGGAGGTCTGTTGTTTGTGTAGATTTATGAAACACACCACCCTGTTAAACTGCCTGTTACAGCTTTGATGCACTTACTGATGTTCTGATGACCCGCTCCAATACTACTAACATTCTCACTTTCCCGTGTAAGAGGAAGGTATTTGTACGTGCCATTTTCCACTTTTTAACCCTTAAAGACCTAGAAATTTTTGGGCCACTTGACACGCCTACATTTTTATTTTTTAAGGCCTATTCTATTTAGTGAATTCTATTTAGCTATTTAGTGAATACAATTGCACAAATTGTATTCTGCAACAAAAATACAAACAGTGCAAATGATTCACAAACTACACACAAAACAACTTCTGTTGAGTGCAACAGAAAAAATAGTGTTAATGATCTTTATGAACTATGTAATTATTGTTTACATAATATACATAATATAAATGGATCGATCCGCTGGCTGACGAATCAATGTTGTCAAAATGTGATGATGTAATCACGTACACTACGGAGCCTCTGAATATTAAAATAAGACAAATACATATCTATATGTGTATCTATATAGATATCTCCGAAAAAAGGTAAATCTCCACTTTAAATTTTTTTTAAAGCATTCAGATAGGATTAGCTGTTCAAAAGTTATTAAACATTTAAGAACAATAGTTATTGTTAGCCGTGGGTGGCTGTCTCGGTATACTGTCGTTAACTCTCTAACTAAATAAACCCACATTTTTGTTATTTAAAATAAACATTAAAATAAATGTATTCTACATCTCTAATTTTACCCAATACCTGAACTAAAGGGTTAGTTTACCCAAAAATGAAAACTGGTCTGTTACTTCCTTACCCTCACCCTTCCGCCATATTACATACACGGAAGATGTTCCGGTGGATGACGTAGGACGTTGGCATTGCGTGATTAGTGACTAACGTGGAAAGGGAACGGAACAAAACGCCGGTCATGAATTAGAAGGACAAACTGAGGATTTGTAAAGAAAAATGTCAGAGGATTTCAATATAAGCCAAGAGGAGACTGGTTTTCCTTTTCTAAAGTATGCGCGTGCACCGCATACGTCCTATGTCATCCGCCGGAACGCCTTCTGCGTACGACAGTCAGCAGAAGTGAGAGAAAAGTGTTTATTACGTTTGAAATATGGATATTTTTCTAACAAAAACGCATGGAATCGCTACAGGAGGCCTTTATTCATGGCCCAGAGCCATGTGAGTCACGTTTTGTTATGGATGCATGCACTTTATTTAGCGTGTTTTGGAACGTTAAAAAGAAACACCCACCACTGCAATGATATCTTAAAGTAAAGTAAAGTAAAATCTTAAAGATACTAAAATAATATTGTCCTTGACTTTACAATAATAATAAAAATCCTCCCAAAAGATATTGTTATAATTAATCTATTATAATCTATATATAATTAATAGATTATAATTAATAATCTATTGTATGTAAGAGCTATTACTGTAATCAAAAACAAAAATGTAACAAATTACAGAAACTTTTTTTTTTTTTTAAAGATTTTTTTTCCTTCCCATTTTGAAGTTTATTTTGGTTTAGTTTATTTTGGTTGGTATATATGTTAGTTTAGTTTACTTATAAATATATCCAGGACCTCAGTAACTCTGGTGCTGGTTCAAATATGAGTATTTATTAGTTACAATAACAGTTAGTTATTTCACTTTCTTCTCACAGTTCTTTATGTGTTAAAAAGGGTTCCCACATCACCAATCCCAGATTCCTGATGTCATCCTGCCTAGTTAAACCATGTCTTAAAATCTAATGCACAAGCTCAATGATCCAAGAGCAGACTAGCTCAGAGCTCATCCCTACGGACATAGTTCACAGCTAGAGTTTCCTCAGTCTTTCCTCCTTTTGGCATTGCACTAAAAGATGAAAAGCTGTGTTTGGTTTGAGGAGGGATTTATTGGTATTAGAACAACACAAACTGTGTGACGCTTAGAAGCGCTGGGCGTTGGAGGAAATCAGACCCAAATGATGTTGCAACTACTCCAATTTGTCATTCAAACAGTACAAAATGCCTCAGAAATGGTTCTTGTTACTGCATTTAAACAGAAAAGATCAATTCTGAGACTGTTTTGCTGAGGAAACATATATAACGCAGTTATATTACCATAAAGTCATGAAATAGTCTTGAAGTTCACTTGTTCACATTCCATTCACTTTAGAATGGAAAATGATGATAGTTCTACTTTTTACAAGATATTATGCATATATACATAAAATAGAAACATCTTAGATTTATTTTTAATCAGATTAATTCCTAATTTTAAGATTCTAAATTTAGATTGATTTTTGAAAAGTTAAAATTTGCTTGAAGATCCCGGACAAGCCCCCAATTCATGTTAACCAAATGAATTTTTAAAAGGTTTTGGGCTTTTAAGATTTGTCTCGGCATAAATAATAATTTTGTGGTCTACCAGGAGTCTCAGTTCAACATCAGTGCAAGCTTTTATTTCTGTTTTTTATTCTTGTCCAGGGAGAGTCCTTCTGAGAATTAATTTGGGTAGTGACAGCAACCTTGAAAAGACCAACCTAATGCATTTAAAAAAGCTGCATGTGGCTGGCAACAACCTATGTGTCCTGTTAAAGGCCAAACGCTATTGTCCTGGTTTAGGGCACCTTTCCTAACTTCCAGGAAATAATATAGTTTAGTGTGGGTTATAAAAATAGTTTAACACCCTCAAAGGTACTATCCACAATTACTGCCATTAGCTTGGCCCATAAACCCACCTTTACCCCCTTATTCCCCCTTTATCACCACACTCAAACTCTGGTTGGTCTGGCATGGGGGTGGGGAGGCTTTGAGCATGTTGCTTATGTAACCTGCAATGTGTAAATGAGGTTCAAATGAAGAAATTGGTTTAGGATAAATGCACATTTCTCAGTATTGAAATTTTTCACACAACACAATTACATTTTTTGCCCATCATTCCCAGTGAGTTACAAAACCTCACGCCAAATTTCCTCTTTCTGATGAAGTTCATTCTAAATGAAACTCACTCACTTACCTCACATACTGTAAGAGCCACTGGGTGGGTTGCAACATTAAGCATTAATTGATTAAATCAAAGTTTATGTAATAATTCATCCATTTTCCAAACCGTACTGTATGTAGGGCTGAGTGACTAGTAGCTGTTGCTGTTTAATGATGGGAAATCCATAATGACAAACAACTAAACCAGTTGGATTTGCAAATAAAGCAAGGCATAAATGAAATACATGCTTACAACTAATCTAGCATTCAACTGCTGTGATTGTAGAGTGGTCCAGGTTTCAGTGTACTGAAAGACTGGAGGAGGGAAAGTGCTGTAGAGGAATGCTGAGTTTGCTATCTTTGCTATTTACATCCCGTGGTAACTAGGATTTACACAAGCTCCAGTCTGGATCCAGAACACCTGAGAAGAGATGATGCCAACCCCTCAGATGACCTCAGACGATGCTAACCCAGAGACAACATACAGAACTACCACATTTGGCTATAAGTTTGATTGCATAATTGCTGTTAATAGTGTTAATCGTCTGTTTGTTTACGTCTTTCATTGATATTTCTGAACATTTCTGCCGTATGCACATAAACTGACAGTCACCACTGATAAGCTACTCCTAAATACTGTAGAAACGTAATTTTCTGTAAAGTTGCTTTGCAATGATTTGTATCGTAACAAGCACTATACAGATAAACTTGAATTGAATTAAATTGAATTATCAGCAGGTACTGCATTAAAACAGTTTTATATTCACCCTCTGCTTAGATATCACTGTGACATTTGACTCAGGAGTACACAACACTTGTTATTTATTGACCTACATTCAGAGCATACAGTGGACACATGGTGATCACTTAATGTTTTGTATTATTTTGCATTACGTAAATACATATCAAAGCTGATGACATCTGCGAACATGATGCTAGAGGTTTTCTCAGAACAAAACTAGTTTTTACAGTGACTTTTAATCAGCTAGTGTTGCAGTGATTTTTAGTAGATTTATGAAGTCAGTTTCACTCAAGTTCACAGCATTTTAACAGCGTATCTACATCATCACATTAACAATGGAGTGTGTTCCAATAATGCATGGGGCTGTTCCTGGGGAGCCACTGTCCTGCAGAGTTTAGCTCTGTTCTAAATTAAACATGCCTAAACCAGCTAATCAAGGTCTTCAGATTCACTAGAAACTTGTAGGAAAATGTGTTGGAGATGGTTGAAGTTAAACTCTGCAGGACATTGGCCCTCCAGGAGCAGGATTGGACGCCCCTGCAATAATGGGACCATGATCCGCAAAGTAGCAAAATCTTGCCTTCA
This sequence comes from Cyprinus carpio, assembly GCF_018340385.1. NCBI lineage: Eukaryota > Metazoa > Chordata > Actinopteri > Cypriniformes > Cyprinidae > Cyprinus > Cyprinus carpio. The sequence goes on from NC_056608.1 coordinate 7,745,284, forward strand.
TTTCAAACTGTCCATCTGTTGGTTTATCATGTCAGGCTTAAAAACCTTTCTGTGAAACATTTTGCATGAAAACTATTTAAAATGAATTCCACTTGGGTTTGTGTTTTGTTATTTAATGCAATGACATTTAGTATCCAAACACTTTTGGGGGACACTTTCTTGAATCAGCTTTTGAGATTAAACTGGAAATTCAGTGGAAAGAGTGATATATGCACTTACAAAAGTTTACTGAGCCACCTCCAAGATGTTGCTGTTGTTTTGTGACTCATTTGAGGCTGTTCCTCTGGAAACTTTCAGCGCATCATTCAAAGGAAAGCGCTCTTATTGCTGAGTGTGGTTATGCAAGGCTGGTGAACAAGGTGGAACGCCTTTGTGTGATGTCAGATGAGAAAGGCATGGAAGCGAATCGGTGTCATGGAGTGGGTCATTGAGAGGTGAGGCTGACTGCTTTCATGGGTTCAGCAAAAGTTCAGCCGCATAACATTAGGCAAATTAGTAAAACGGCAATGGATTGAGAGACAAATAATCCATGAAAGAACTAGAGAAGGGCCAAACTAGTTGAGAATGAGGAACTCTGAAGTTGGTTTAAGAAACCAAGGACCAAGAGGATGTGCATTATGTAATTCAAAAATTGTGAAATATTGACAATGAGTTTTGAAGATGCATTATTTTATAGTCCTTTGACTATAACTTGTCATTTTTGCATTGATGTGTAATTTTGAACTAGACCATTGGTTCAAGCTGTTTTGCTTTCAGTAAAGCAAAAAACAACTTACGTGTGTTTTTAATGATCATGATCTGCAGACTGACTTCTATTCTGTTTGGGGTCTCAGAGATCCCTGCTGCAAATATAGTGATTTCAACAGTAACCTTGACTTAGTCAAATGTCAAATCTATTATTAAAGGATTGAGATATTTAACACATCGTTGTAGTACCATATATATATATATCATAAGGGTGAATTATTTGAAATTGAGATTTATACATTATGAATAAATAAGCTTTCCAACGATGTATGGTTCGTCAAGGAGGGTCAATATCTGGCCGACCTTTGAAAATCTGGAATTTGAGGGTGCAAAAAAATTCAAATATTGAGAAAATCATCTTTAAAGTTGTCCAGATGAAGTACTTAGCGATGCATATTACTAATCTTGATATGGTAAAATTTTGATACGGTAGGACATTTACAGAATATCTTCATGGAACATGATCTTTACTTAAAATCCTAATAATCTATGCCATAAAAGAAAAATCAATAATTTTGCCCATACAATGTATTGTTGGATATTGCTACAAATATATCCGTGCTACTTATGACTGGTTTGTGGTCCGGGGTCACAAATGTGTTTTTTATTTAATTTTAATTAAGTAACTTAGTTATTTATTTGGTCAATTTACCTGCAGATATAAAACAAACTGAAATTCTGAAATATATGGCACATTTAGTTCAGCACATCGACTACAAAATTATCTAAATTTTATACTTTCATTGTATGTCCTGGAATAAAGACTGGATCATGGACTTTGTTAACCAAATGTGTTGTATTATAATGTTTTGTTTGTTTGTTTATTAATTTATTTGCTTATTTATTATTTTATTTATTTATTTAGGTAGTTTTTTTTAATTAAATGAAAACTTTAAAGAACTTTCTGAATACACATATGCACATACTGGCTATTGAATGGTTTGGTAAGAACACCTAATAAGCTCCTGTCAGGTAATATTAATTAATGAATGAATAGCTGGGGAGTTAAAAGCCCAAAGTATTGAAATAATAGACACTTGAAAATTATTATTATTATTATTATTATTATTATTATTTTATTTTTATTTTGCCAGCTAAAAACTTACATGTCATCTTTAGTTAATTAGTTTGACTTCCAAAAAGTGATAGAGACGCAATGTGGGCGGGGCTTTGGAGACAGACGTTACGCGGGCAGATATTTAGATGTGGGCGTGGCCAGAACGCAGTCACTCGCCTCGTCATCATTAATGGGCGGGACCTACTGACTGCTGCTCACTCGGGTCAAGATCCTCTCACACTCTCAGCACCTCCGAGCGCGTGAACACACGGTAACCGCGCGGATTAATAACACGCGCACACAAGCTCATTAAACGCACGTTTGCATGCTGTTTATAATCGGGAGGACACTTAACATTCAGAAAGGATCCTGTTTAATATCGCTTCACGAGTTTTATGGCATCACGGAGACACAAACGAGACAAAATAATCATATCACTAAATCGGAGCTAAGCAAATAACATTGGACCAAACTCACCGCTCAACACTGGACATTTGACGGATTTACTGATGCCTCGTTCGTTCTGTATTTTATTATTGTATTAACCGATCAAGATTTGGGGTAAATACAGTATATATGGTCTAAAATATATAGGCTACATATACTCTTTAGAAATTGCACTTTTGAGACATTGTTGATCCTGTATGCGAATCGGCTATAATTTTGCAAAAAGTGTATCAGCGGACACTGATTGGACTGATCTCTGACCATGCACAAGCGCTTCAGCTTGAGTTTTACTCGCTTCTGTAGTTCCTGATCTCCTCTGGGAATATCTGGGATGGATCCATCTCTGTGTTAAAGCTCTATGTGAAGTGTACAGTCGTGGATCAGCTGTTGTCTTGAGGAATCGAGTCCGACCTGATCATGTATGAGAGTGTGGATGTGAACCCTTTCCTCATGATGGATTACTATAATCAGAGCAGAGGATGTCTGATTCCGGACAAGATGCCCCATCCCTTCAGCTCATCCATCAGACATCAGCACTGGAGCGGGTCCAACCACTGTACGTGCGTTTACCTTCAGCAAAACACACATGTTTGTAGAGTCTCCTGAACTAAACTGCATTCTAATTTGTCTGATTCAGTTTGTTTCAGTCATTCTTATACTGATGTTTAAATCCAGCTGGTTGAGCCACTTACGCACACACACACGCACAGAAAGGGAGAGAGAGATGCTCTTGTCTGCATATTAGCAGCATGCAGATCTTCCCTTTGGATTTAACATGCTTTTTATTTCTTTCCATCATCAGTCTGGAATATTTTAACAACCAGTCTGTAAAGATAGCAATATCTAGTAAGTCGTATAAAGCACATGGCTCTGAAAACATTTAATCATGCAGATCGTGGCTCTTGAGAGCTGTGCTTTTATGACAGCTCGTTAACATGCTGAGCATTAATGGAACCGAGAATATGAATGAAATTCAGAACAAGGTTAATGGGAAACTTGTGGATGTGAAATTGTGCTGTGCTTAATGAAGAAATAGTGTTTATGGGTCAGATGTGAGAGATAAATGTGATGAAGAGAGAAAGTAATTGTAGGAGTTTTGCTTTAACCAATTTTAAAAGAGTCGATCTGCTGTAGCAGTTTGAGCCGTTGTGGATGGTGACCCGGGGCGCACAGGGTCACGCAATCCATGACCTTTGACATAGAAACAGGGACGTAAACACTGAAATCTTACCAAGAGAGTGTCAGAAACAATAGTATACTAAATGTTTAGCCAAAAGATCACGTACATCAGACTCTCAGGCAGCTCAGGGATCCTCAGTACAAAAATGCAAAATTCTGTAATAACATTAACATTATTCATAGTAGTGTTGACCTAGTTTCTCAGTTAACAACTTTTACATGCTTTGCCTCGTCCTGGATTCTTTCAGCTATTGTTTTGTCCAACAAAGAGATTTGCATTTGTTTACTGATGCTTTAACACTCATCTACTGAATCTATAGCTGCCTTTAGAAATACATTTTGTGAAATATAAGCTACTTTTTATGTTATGTAAGAAATGTCTATAATTTTTATATAGATAAATTGTGCCAATTTAAGGGATCCCAGAAGTCTGTGGACCCCCAGTTGTTCACATAATCATACACTGGTTGTACTGTTTTGGTCAAACATTTCCATAGCATCACTTTGGTGAAGATACATTGTACCAGTACAGTTAGGTCCAAGGTGCAAGTTTTGTTGGAGGTGTATGGATAAGATATGCTTTATGTTAGGGAACTTTGAGCCACCAGGAGACCCTTCATTCCATATAAAAGTTGACATTTCCAATTCATAAAGAACTGGGTACAGTTTTTGTTGTGCATCACATTATTATAATTTTTTTTTGGATGTTAAAATATTGTTTCCTATCCCCTTTGTGGTTGTTGGCATATCTTATAAAGCACAACACAGATCGCCCACTACCATTAAAAAAAGCATGAGTTGAACCACATTACAATATTTGATTCAAAATAAAAAGTTATGCAAGTAAGTAGTCACAATATAGGGATAAGAGATTGAAGAATTTCTGTCTTGAAGGGTTAGCCTATACTTAATCACTAAAAATGCTTCTGGAACCTGTTGGAGCAAAACTACCAGTGTATGACCATCCAAGATGTAAATAAGTTTGTATCTTCATTGCAACAGATTCAAAGAAATTTAGCATTAAATCACTTGCTCACCATAGGATCCTCTGCAGTGAATGGGTGCCGTCATGAGAGTTCAAACAGCTGATAAAGATTTTTTGGTTATAGATTAAAAATCCACATGTCTATAGTGTATAAATTATCATCTTGTGTAGTGTGTATCTGTTTGTTTGTTGATAAGTTGGGTGGTTTTAAACTTCAAACCATTGCTTCTGAGTAAATATGAGTACTTTAGTGGAGAAAGTCATCTAGTTTTAATCAGAAGAGAAATGCACATATCAAACACTGTTTACAAGTGAAAGCATTTGTAAACAAATACATGTTGGTGGATTTTAAAGTGAGAGCATTTAAAAAACAGGGGATGGATTGCTTCTCTGGATTTGTTTCTTAAAAACATGCAACTTTTCACTTCGCAAGACGATAAGTGATTGACTGGAGTTGTGTGGATTTTTGTGATGATTTTATTAGCTACTGGACTCTTATTCTGATGGCACCCATTCACTGCAGATTATCCATTGGTGAGCAAGTAATGTAATGCTACATTTCTCCAAACCTATTTCAATGAAGAAAGAAACATCTTCAACTTGGATGGCCTGATAGTAAGTAAATTTTGAGCCATTTTTTATTCCTTGGTATATCCCAGTCATAAAACTGCATGTATCATAACTGCAGCATGTAGCTGTACACATTGATTGAAGGTTGTTTTTAGCATCTTAACACAAATTGAGCAGCAATATGTTTGAAATATATTCCTGCACGATAAACCTCTCATAAATGAGAGTGAGAAATGAGGGTGTTGATGTGTCCGTATGGTCTCAGTCATCAGACTGACGGATAGGGTCTTTACGGGGGTCGATCAGAATCAAACACACTTGATCTTTGATAGTCGGCTTCTCTCAGTGCAGAGGTGGGGTTTCCAGAGAGATTACACGCCTCAGCGTGAAGGAATGCACTGCCTCTTATTCACATGACAGTCACACACATACACACTCCCCTTCACGCTGCACCTACAGACCTTTGTACACACTCCTCTTTACACATGCACAGTTCTTACTAACATCTATTCTTAAATTCTATTCATGTATAGCATGCCTTTGCACACATTTCTCATGTCAGTGCATTGTTGTGCCATAATAAATATGGCTCACATCTGTCTTTCAAAACACTTTAAACCTTTAAAGTTTTTATTTTATTTTATTTTATTTATTTTAAGCGTCTGATCTTATGCAACCTGTCCACATTCTATCAGTCTTAGCAGTACATAAATGTTTTGATAGGATTACTGCTGCTTTTTCAACTGGGCATCTTTAGAGATTCTCATCTAAGGTCAAATCTCAGGTAGTGGCGACTTCAGGCTTCATCTCGCATGAACATTGATCTAGGCCTGCCTGTTCCACTTCTTTATTTTTACATTGTCTGTTTTATTGTGTGGTGTTGAACGGTACTTGATGCTGACATATATGTAGCCGATCACATTAACAGCTCATTATGTGTGTGTGCGTCCCCTGGCTTTCAACAAAACATCCCATAGCAGCTTTTCGAAGTCTAAACAGATGGCTTACTACATCAATCATTACAATGAAAGACAATGTTACATGATCCTTCAGAAATCATTCTAATATGCTAATCTGGCACTCAAGAACCCTTCATTATTATAAGCAGAAATTTTGAAGAACAACATTTATTTGAAATCTAAATCTTTTGTATCATTTTAAATGTATTTACAGTTATTTTTAATTAGTTTAATGCACCTAAACTCAAAATATCAGTTTCTTTAAAATCACCAAACTGTATTTACAGTCAGAGCAGTATTTATCAGTTTCATGGAATAGTAAAAAGAACATAAGGTAACACTTTAGTATAGTACTATTAACTCTAATTGCTTATTAGCATGCCTGTTATTAAGATATTGACTGTTTATTAGTACTTAAAAAGCACATATTCTGCATGACCATATTCTACATCTCTAATCCTGCCCATTACCTAAACTTAACAACTACCTTACTTACTATTAATAAGCAGCAAACTAGGAGTTTATTGAGACAAAAGTCATAGCTAATGGTTTGTTAATGGCGAGAACTGGACCTTGTTTTTTTACTACAAAAAGTAAGATGTTCTCTGACCTCCATTAACTAAATTGAATCAAACTCTGCAATGCTGAATACTTTATGAGAAATAGAATAATATTGTATGTGTGCAGTGTACATGCTCAAATGTGCGTTTAAGGCCAAAAAGAAATGCAGCCTGTCCAACTTTGCAGACTTGCGTAAGGCTTAAATTTTTCATGCAAGAATGTGCATTAAAATACATGATATTAAAGTGAAACATCTCTGACTGGAGCAGATGAAAGCACTCACGCACACACACACAAGCACTCATGTCTGCTTCAGATAATTGAGTTTTGCTTTAGCTTGTCTGAGAATCAGAATTCTGTTGTAAGGAGGAGGACATAGTTATATGTAACTCATTGTGTGAGTGTGTGTGTGTGTGAGCTGGTGGAAAGACAACACTGAATATTTTCATCTGAACTTGAATGACATCTGGTAATATATGTTGACACATGATTGGCTGAGAGCAGGAAGTATTTTGGTGCCAAATGAGCCACATGTTTGCAGAGTTACACAAATGTTCATAGAAACAAGGAGACGGTGTGTGTCCACTGTTGGCTGTGATTACTTTGAAAAGGTCCTTGTGTATGTAGTGAAAGAGTTCATTGATATTTTGCTCTGCTGATAAATCTACTGTAAATGGTTGCAGAAGGATTAGGTTTAGGTTAGGTTCTTTGGGTGTGCGATATGTATCGTCTACAGTTAAAATCGTAATTGTTGTTTTAGCAATGTGGAAGCTGACGTTATTGAGTATGTCATTCACTTTGCAAAAAAACAAACAGAAACACGCCTTTAGTGCACAGTTTCACAGCATGATTTAAGCTAGTTGAATGACCTGGGAATTCAATATGCCTCTAAGTCTTTTTGTCTTATTTCTGTATAATATAGTTATGAAGTTTTTTTTTTTTTTTTAATATCAGCACGATTACATATGTGATACTGATTTATGCAACAGTCGAGTAAGAAGTTAATATTGTGCAGGTACAGTATTGTCTGTTTGTGCTCTGTTTCAGTAACAAAACCGTTGGTGTTTTGAACCAGTGGTGTTTTGTTGCTGAATAAATCAGCGTCTTTGAACAAATTAGTGATTCAATGATTCATTCATAAAGACAGTCACTTGCTTTGTTCTTGAATGAATCAGCCATTTGAACTAATCAATTGAGTGAATGACTCAATGATTCACTCGTTAAGACAATGACTTGCCTCCGCTTACTAGGGGTTCTATTTTTTTTCCTTTCATTTATTAATATTCAAAATATGAATATTAATAACGTATTACATATGCATATACTAATATACTTATTAATATTCTATCATATCTAATATAGCATTATTTATTCAGTATAAATACATCTGCTGTTACATAATGCTGTTTGAAATGTAGCTTCTGTGGCAAATAAATGTAATGTATACAGATTATTTTATTTATAACATAGCATCGTTTTATTCTAATGGAATTTATCACTTAAATCTAAGAATTCTGCATAAAAGATGATGCGTACATTTAATATGGTTAAGCAAAAAGTTATAAAGGTAGAAATTATTCTGTAATCAATTAAAGGTGGCAAGTATCACCTCCTAATGAAAAAGTTAATTTCTGTCACTGCCATGAACTAACCATCATTCGGCCTAAACCAGCCAAAGTACTAACACATAATCACACTCAACAAAATATTGTCTAAATATAAAACAGAATCCCCAGAATATCAAGTTACCACTTTTTTGTCTGTCATGTATGTATAGCATAGGAGTGAAAACATGTTGTGTAGTTGGCAACTCAGTGTTTATGTGATTGACTTTGCAGTATCGGTGTGTCCTGCACAGCTGAGAGGATACAGGTGAGACATAAAAGCTTGCATCTCCATTTATACATCCAGTGTTGTCATAACCTGTGCAAAAACCTTCCTGTAGCTTTAAGACTTCTGAAAATGATCTCTGCTATGATTGATTGGCTACTCTCAACATACCAGCAGGAGCTCACTCTGTTTATCAGAGCGGTTTTAATTCGCTGAATAGTTACTGAATAGATGTTTATATGTAAATGTATAGGGGGTTGTATGTCAATTAGTTGTGATGCCACAAACTTGACGATTTCTGATCCGGTGGCCTGAAGTACAAGCTCGATTAGAAGTCATCATCTTGTGACTACATTGTGAATTTCACAGGTGTCTCCCACTGACTTTATGAAATGTAATATGGTAAAGTTAGGTTGGTTAAGGATCTGTTTACTCAGTAATGTGGGTTGTCAGTACTGTTGCTATGGTGAGAGGTGTCGGGCATCTAACTATATTTTTATCAGCTGATTTGTCAAATCTCTCTCTACTGATCCAATAAGATAAGCAATAAAATGGGCCGTATTATTATTCTGTCCTTTCAAGAGGAAAACAAAAGTTGAAGTTCCATTTGACATGCTTTAAATGTTAATATACAGTAGAATAGACTGGCAGCTGTTTAGTACTATTTATATATATAACTAAGACATGATATATACAAACTAATAAACTAAAACCATTAAATAAAAAAAAAATATATATATATATATATATATTTTGTTTAATTGAAATATATTTTGACTGAAATGAAATACAGTAAAAAAAAAAAAAAAAAAAAAACCACCTTATTGTATCTCAGGTAGTTTCTCAACATTTCTCATTTGAATTTTTATTAATTTCATAATTTGTTCTGCTAAAGTAACTAAAACTGAAATAATTAATTACTGTGTGTGTATATATATATATATATATATATATATATATATATATATATATATATATATATATATATATATATATATATATATATATATATATGTATATATATATATATATATATATGTGTGTGTGCTACTTAAAATTAAGATTCGCTTATGACAGTTCCATAATCACACATTTCAAAAGAGTTTGTCAGAAATCATCTGTTAACGCTTTTGTGTGCGTTGAGTGTTGTTGAGAATTCCGTATGATGTGACTGTTATGGTGACCCTCAGCACAGGAAGAGCTGATCTCTGTGTTTAAGTATGTGGGACTTTTTCAAAGACCTTACAGGAAATTGATGTCTGAAGAGGGAACGAGATCGTCTGATCCTCAGAAATCTCCCTGAGTGACCGCACACACATATTCATAAAAATATTAGCCCGGTGAACTCTGCTGACAAACCTGTGATCTCTGTGATAGTCTACATATGTTCATTCATTCCGATGGGACATAAACTTCAGATGTGCCCTACACAGCAGAGCGAAGAGTGTCAGTCTTATTTTACTTTAATTATTGAGGACAAACGAGAGCAAGTGAGAGACGGGACTGTTTCTATTTTCATTCAACCTCCTTATTTTATGTCCTCAATGAACCATGGGAACAGACCTCTTAATGAGAACATCACTGACAATCGAAACAAACATATTGTAGTAATTAGAAATAAAGGAAAAGTTCAAACAAAAATAAAAATAAAAAAGCCTCAGGATATGCAAGATGAAGACATGTTTGGTTCTCTATTGGAACAGATTTATAAATATATAAATATATGTTTAGTCATTGTACCGCCAATGTCTTCATTCATTTATATCCTTTCTCTCAGATAACAGCATTATATTTCAGCATATATTCAGATTCCTTACAAAAAACACTTGGATATGTTTAAATAATGATGCTGGCCATTTCTACTGCACTATTTATGTTAAAGCTGCCCGCTCTAGCAATAATTGGTCCTTATGCTATCAAATCCATACACTATACCCCAGACAAAAACACATGCTCGTAAAGCAAATAGACCCATCTCTGTTCTGGAGAATTCACGGGAAATAATTGAAGGCAGTAAAGGGTTTGAAAGGGGCCGATTTGAGTGCTTTTTGCTTTGGCAACATAATTGGCCTACTTTCTTTCTCAATGACGTCAAAATCAAGAGATGGTAGCAAATCATGAAACTGGAACAATCTAGTTCATGTCAGAGCTGTGTGTCTTTGTGTTGTTTCTGTAATCTAAAGCAGTCACTTTTTTTTTTTTTTTTTTTGGCATTTCCAATAGCCAATATACATACAATTTAGCAGGGGTGTGCAGTAGCTGACTACAAAAAAGAAAAAAAAAAAATCAAAATTATATGCAAGTAATACTTATACATACTCAGTGTCAGCCTCCACATCAAAACAACAATTACAATATTGTCATATATGATATATATCATACACAATACAATTTAGTGGCCAGCCACCATTGAGATTCACAATAACTGTATGAGTTACTTGTAAAGCAGTTTTGCTAGTGTGGGATTGTGTGCTCAGGTACTTGACATTGTCCAGGTATTCGTAATGCTTATGCAATATTTAATGGGCACTAAATAAATTTCAGTCATTTGGTTTCAGACCGTGGTCTAGTATGGAAAAATATAGATATGCAGGCTACAAAATCACTGAATACAGGTGTGTGTTTGTGTGTGTGTGTAATATAAACAGGAGGTGTGTGTAGGCGGGGAGTCTCTTAATCTCCTCCACTCAGCGTGAACACATGCCCTAACCATACAGAGAGAATAACTCTGACATTACAACCAAGGTTAGATGATAAACTGAAAGTATTGTGCCATGATGATATTTATGTTTGTCTAAAATGGCTTAAACGTAAATGTCAAAATTAAATATATTAAAAAATCTTGCACAACGAAAATATTTATATTCAAATATGTTTTTTAGATTTTACTGAAACGTTTTATTATGAAAAATGTGATGTAAATGGACTTGCAACTAATGCAGTTTTTGCTAAAGCTTAAATCAGTTTGAATTCTTAAACATCTCTTAAACATCTCTTTTAAGCGAACATCATAATCACGATTAATCGATTCAAAATAAAAGTTTGTTTACATTCTATATTTGTGTGTACTGTGTATATTATGTATATATAAATACAAACACATGCATGTATATATTAAGGGAAAATATGTTAGATTTATATATAAAATATTTATATTTATATATAATATAAATTATATATAAGTGATTACATACAAATACAACACATACAAATATTTTAAAAAACATACATGTGTATATAATATATATATATACTCATATATATGAGTTTTTATATACACATAATAAATATACACCGTACACACACACACACACACAATATATATATATAATACACACACAGAGTTTTTATAACAGTATGCAAAGTAACTTATTTTGAATCAATTAATCATGATTAATAATTTTTCAGCCCTAATAATGGTGCTTAACCAGCAAACTTATTGTGAATGTATTTTGAATTTGATATACCACCCAGCCAAAATTATGGCATATTTTTCTGAATGATTATTTTAAATAAAGCAACCTTTGTGGCTTAAGCTTTTTCATAAAGTTACTGTCAATGAAACAATCATCTAACAAAAAAAAACCTTTGATATACCCGGTCGGGTTTCTACAATTTTTAATGTGTGGAAAATAAATCAAGTCCATACTCCACATTCCATACCAGATGGGGGCAGTATGCCTCAATAAAGTGAATTGGTCTACTCTAGAGTAACAAACGAGAAACGGCATAGTCTCTATGCTCCGCCCCTACCTTCACAACAAGCCTAGAGCCATAGCCGAAGCCTAAAGGACGTTTTGCCTCCAGAGGAACGTTGGGTGATGTCAAGTGATTTTGAAACATGACATCTTCAAGCTACTCCCCTTCACCTTTACCAGTGAATATGTTCATATTCGTTTTGTTCATATTACAATTTGAATTGTATATACACATTATTATAATTAAATTAATTTGACAGACAGCATTCTGTCAACATCATTGGTCAACATCAGACAGCTGATGTTGACCAAGCTAGCACCAACCAACGTAACCAGAGCTCAAGCATTCACCGTGAGACACGCAATTGACTCTTTTCACACGCTTTCAAAAACTTGACCTCTCTGAATATAGTGAGTGAGTGAGTGCGCGCGTGGCCGGGGCGCTCTCTCTCTCTCTCTCTCTCTCGGGTTCATTATCATCGCAGACATTTCAAGCTTCTTAGGTAATGTTACATTTTAGCATCAGCTTGGTAGAGACGGGCTTTGGTAGATAAACAGGTGAAAACCGGATCGGATCTGTGGGTAAGTTATAGCTAGCTTACTATCAAACGCAGCTACGGTTAGCCATCGCTAACATTAGCACGTTTATCGAACAGCCTTCGATACATTTCTATGTTATAACTTCCCGAAAAAAATACGCAAACATATAAAACCAAACTTCTAGCGAAATACTAACAGCATCTTACTTACCAATCCAAAAGAAATGTTGCAAGTTCGGAGTCGAAGCTCATTTCTTTCAAGTCCATCAGTTGTCTCCAGTGATGGAAAGCAGTGCCGACGTTTACTCTGTTTCGGCTCCTTTTCTTATCGGATTTGATTTGTGATTCCTAGCGTGGTTGCTTGACATCAGCTTCAAGTACGCCCACAAGCCGTGTGAGTTATTCGTGTATTGCAGGTTGGCTGGTGGTTATGTTGCCCGCATATCGCCTCCCATGGCCGAAACTGGTATTACGACACCTGTCGGGCCGTGGCTAGTAATGCTAATGCTAATTAAGGTTGATATCTCTGCAGCACTATAACTTGACATTTTTTTAATGACATCATCGCCCTTGTTTCTTCTCATTCTTTTGATGCGTGTAGGTCATTTTTTGGATATTTTTACCTCAATTTTTACACATGGCACCTTTAACAGTGCAACTGTGTAATATTTGCATTCTACCCGGTAACATCACTGCTATTTTTAACATTGTAAATGTATTGTGAAATATTTTATGTGTTGCCCAGCCAATATGACAACAAATTTTTCTCAATGATTATTTCAAACAAAAACATCTACCTGCCTTTAAAAAAAATGGTAGAGTATTTAATTGACTGATTCCTTGTTAGTTTCACTTTCTACCCGGTAACATGGCTGCTATTTTAAGTAGCGCCTCGCGGCATGTAATGTTTGACTATTGATTTTCAGGGCGGTAGTTAATTGGTTTTAGTTTGTCATAAATAGAATGGATCAGACGTACCACTTGTTGACCCAGTGAAGTTGTGATCCATCTTCTTCGCTTATGTTAGACTGAGATCATGCCAAAAAAATAATAAAAAATGCCTTGGGTCCTGATGCTTAAAACACTCTGTCACTGCAAGGCAGTGCATAATCTAATAGTGAGATAAGTGTGTGTGTGTGTGTGTGTGTGTGTGTGTGACTGCTCTCCCATAGGGCCTGTCTCTACCCCGCTAACACACTTAAGCTGGGCTTAACCAACCCAAATCTGATTAATACCCCCTCCCGTCCTCTCCCAGCGCCCTTTGGGCCGCTCATAATGAGAGCTAAACAAGCCCAGACCCAGACCTGAACCCATAGATGAATAAACGGGTGATTACAGCAGGCACAGAGAGAAAGGGAGACATATTGTCTGACAGGAAGGAGGAGTTTAAGGCTCCTAAAGATGAAGAGAGAGACCGAAGAGGAGAGCAGGATAGAGGTTGAGTTACAGTGTTTGTTGGTTGTCAGAACATTAGGAATGTAACCTCAGCTTGAACCTAGAGATAGACAGATAGACGGAGAGAGAGACGACCGGTTATAGGGTCAGCGTGTATTCGTGGCTTAGCGCAGACCTCCTGGGATGCTTATGGGATGTTTTTAATTAAATGGTGGAACAGAACACTCTTAAATGTTGAACTGTTACATCTTCGAGCCAAATTACTGCATTTGAGAAGAACGGGATAGCTTTCTCCAAATACAATAGCAAGCAAGAGAGTCTAGTGTTCAATTGTGAAATATTTGGCTGAAATGTATTTTCCGGTGTAGGCCGGCGCAAGATCATGATGTCTATCAGCCATCAGCGATGGACGATGACATTGTCTATCGGACCAACCCTATTTTGTAGTTAATGCATCAACAAAACTTCAATAAACATTAGCATGCTACATCCATTAATTGCAATAAGCTGTGTGCTTTATTACTTTTGACATGAATTAAATTCTGAGCTTTTAAATTTTGTCAATTTTATGGTGAAAATCAAACAATTAATGTTCTTTTGATCTATCTATCTATCTATCTATCTATCTATCTATCTATCTATCTATCTATCTATCTATCTATCTATCTATCTATCTATCTGTCTGTCTGTCTGTCTGTCTAAAAAAAAATCTATTTTAGTTTCTGAATTGTGATTTTTTTTTTTTTAAATCCTAGTACATCACTAATTAAATGAGCTATTTGGCATTTCTAACTCAAGATAAAAAGTTGAGCGCATTGCATTATTGAATACTCTATGGATATTCCATACATACTCTATACTATATGTATTATGGTATTATGCTATTAAGAAATTAGACTTGAAGTTTAAAAAAAAAAAACTGTGTTAAAATTTGTTTTAAAAATATATGGTATAGTTACTGGGTTTAGTGAAGTTTGTGCATTGTTTCTTAAAGGGGTCATAGGATGCTACATGCACTTTTACAAGCTGTTTGAACTGAAATGTGTGTTGGCAGTGTGTGTACACAACCACCATATAATGATAAAGATGATGATGTTTTGTTTTTTAAATCTCGTTAAATCATTTCCACTTTCTCATGTCAAGCCATTCTCAGATGCCTGTGTGACGTTACACAGACCCAGGCCCATCCTACGATTGTTGATTGACATTAGCGTTTTACCTTGGAGCCACCCTGAGTGAGCTGTCATCAGTCCACCATTGTTCTGACACTGGAGCAAATGTAGACAAGAATGGCTCCTAAACGATTGAGGTGTTAAGTTGCTGGATGTAATAAAGAACATAGCAGGCATCATTTACTCCTGACATCTGAGCCGCTGAAGACACAGTGGGTTACCTTTGTTTCTAAAGGGAATGCGCCCTCGATCTACCTAAATGCATTTATGTTCACACAAATCATCCGTGATCCAGCCTCACCTACATAAGAAGTGAGTATAAGGTTATTTTATGAATCTTTGTAACTCGTCTTTCCTAATAACGTGCGAGTTAGCAAGTTCTGCGGCTAAAGTAAACATTATCATGAGAACGGCTCGTCACCCCACGGAAGAGAGGGGCGGGGTCAGCAGAGCTCATTAGCATTTAAAGAAACCTGGACTGAAATGGCTTGCTGTAAACCGAGCTGATTTTGACAGGGTAAAAAATGTGTTGTTTTACACTACCATTGAGGAATTTTAAACAAAGTATGTTATAGACTTTTCATTAAGAAGCATATCAACTTGTGGAAAATGGGCATCCGATGGCCCCTGTAAAAGAGTTTGCAAGGACAGCAATTTCTGTTTGTTGTGCTTTAGTTATCTCTAAACATTTGTGACATTTGTATGGAACGCCGTCAGTATGCAGTATGTCAGTAAGACTTATGGCAGCAGTCAGAAGAATGATTTCTGGAGTAGGTTGCACCTCTGACTGACTTTCTTAGTGACAGGAATGACAAGACATGAAAGGTTAGTGTGAAAAACAAGATGATTAAAAACATTCAGGGCTTTGCTAAACAAATTCAGAAGCCTGCACATGGAGAGAAACAGGGGGAGAGAGAGAGACAGCAGAGGGGTTGTTGTTAATGAGCAGTAATGTGGTGTGTTATATAAGTGTTCTGTGTGTAATTTGGTTGACATGAGAGAACTGACTGACATAAACACTACAACGCGCACACACACACACACACAAACACTCATATACACACACAGTGTGCTCGTTCTATTTATCCCTGTCTCACCTCATTCATCTCTCTCTTTCTGTCTCTCTGATGTAGTGGGTGTCCTGAGTGCATCTATTTGTTTGCACACACACTATTATGCAGTGGCACCAAATTGGGATATGCAACCAAATGCAATGGGGGACACCAAAATCATGTCCTGGATCTTTGTATTCTGGCTATATCTGTTTTGGTTTGTTTTTTATTGATTTATTTTTTTTCTGCATATATATATATATATTATGTCTTTTTCTGTTATATATATATATATATATATATATATATATATATATATATATATATAATTATATTATGGACCTTGAGGATCCTTTTTTGCTCAGTCATATCATATTTAACAGTGGTTTTAGATTGTTCCTACTGTTTTCAGTGTTAAAATTCTTTATCCTATGCCAGTTTATTGTGCAGATACAACTATATGGTCAAAAACATACCCGACACAAGCAGGTGACAAACATTCAAAAGCTTCTAGCTATTCAAGCTCAATTTTTACCCATCGTTTAGAATGCACGTCATAACTCAATTACACGTTACATTTTCAACATCTCCACAAAGGAATGGCAGGCACGTTCCTAAAATATCTTCTAAAGTATGTTTCTGGTCTTTCAAAAGTTGACTTCCTGAAAAGTGAAAGCACTGGCTCTGTAGTGCTGTCAAAACATTGTTCTGTTGACTTGAGCGACCGGCATGTCACCTTCTGACTCAGCCGGTGCATGAGTTTGGGTGGGACTAACTGTAAATCAGTAAAAATAGATGGAGGCGGGAATGGGAAAATTTCTCTACTTTCATACTATATTAGTCATTATTCACATTTTAACTGAAAATCACATGATTACACAAACATCATAGGTAATAAGTGGCTTGTTTGCTGAGGAAAATATTGGCACCGCCTCCAATATACTTAATATAATTTTTTTTAGTCTAGATTTTATTCACCTAGAAACTACCCTGGTGCTGGATTACTATAATAAAATTCTTTGTAACTTCTTTTTTTATATGTTTATTTTTTTTTTTTATATATGTTTGTAATTTGTTGTATTTAAGAATATGTTTATATACACACATATACACTCACTGGCCACTTTATTAGGTACACCTTTCTAGTACTGGGTTTGACCCAATTTTGCCTTCAGAACTGCCTTAATTCTTCATGGCATAGATTCAACAATGTGTTGGAAACATTCCTCAGAGACTTTGGTCCGTATTGACATGATAGCATCTAGGGATATGCCGGTATCAAATTTTCCTGTTGTGATTAATTGATAATGTTTTGTCATGGTATACGGTATTATCATGGTATTGAAATTAAGTTTCAAAAAAGTGGTCATACAGTATAACAGGTTAAATAACTTTTCTTATAACAAAAATAACTGAACATTTAAATACAATAAAGCAATACAAAAAAATATATTTAAAGTCAAGATTTACACCGATTAAAGTGCAAAAGAACTTTAAAGACCCATAGGTATCACTTTACAATAAGATCTCATTAGTTAACCTTAGTTAATGCATTAACATTCACAATGAGCAATAGCTACATTTGCTACAGAAGTTACTAATCTTTGTTAAAAAAAATTAAAGTCTTAGCTCATGTTAGCTCATTAAATAACACAGTTACAACTTTCGATTTTAACAATGTGTTATTAAATATTGGAATACCTAAGATTAATGAATGTTCAGAAGAATTTTTCATTGGCAGTTTGTTAATTAATGAAGCCCTAATGTAAAGTGTTAATGAACAATAAAGAAGCAAAACACTTTCAAACAATATCTAGGGCATGTTGTAGTCCAGATTAAAGTGGAAAAATGTAAATATATAAATATTATTTTATATTATTTAAATGTATATAAAGTAGCAGCTGCTTTTATTTATGGGGTTTCCAGGGTAAGGGCTGCATTTCATTTTCTGCATTTTAGCACCATCTGCTGTCAGAGAGTGAATGTGCTTTCATTCAGCGCGTCTCTCACGTGTTCCTCCATGTGCTTCTCATGCATGCTTGTTTACATCAGAGCTCACGCGTCTTTAATGCAGCATACAGCGGTGTTGTGCATTTTGACCAGTTGATGGGAAAAGTATTCTTAAAATGCATTCCAAATTCTGAATAATTTGTAATATATAATTATTCTCGGTATTTAGAAGTGCCCACAATAACAAAACCGTGCATATTCATTACCGCGATATATCGCATTACCGAATACCGGCACAAGTCTAATAGCATCACACAGTTGCTGCAGATTTTTTGGCTGCACATCCATGATGCGATTCTCCTGTTCCACCACATCCCAAAGCTGCTCTATTGGATTGAGATCTGGTGACTGTGGAGGCCATTTCAGTAAAGTGAACTCATTGTCATGTTTAAGAAACCAGTCTGAGATGATTTGAGCTTTGTGACATGGTGCAGTATCCTGCTGGAAGTAGCCATCAGAAGATGGGTACACTGTAGTCATAAAGAGATGGACATGGTCAGCAACAATACTCAGGTAGGCTGTGGTGTTTAAACAATGCTCAGTTGGTACTAAGGGGCCCAAAGTGTGCCAAGAAAATATCCCCCACACCATTACACCACCACCACCAGCCTGAACCGTTGAGACAAGGCAGGATGGATCCATGCTTTCATGTTCTTTATGCCAAATTCTGACCCTACCATCTGAATGTTGCAGCAGAAATCAAGACTCATCAGACCAGGCAACGTTTTTCCAATCTTCTATTGTCCAATTTTGGTGAGCCTGTTTCCTGTTCTTAGCTGACAGGAGCGGCACCCGGTGTGGTCTTCTGCTGCTGTAGCCCATCTGCTTCAGGGTTCAATGTGTTGTGCATTCAGAGATGGTGTTCTGCATACCTTGGTTGTAACGAGTGGTTATTTGAGTTACTGTTGCCTTTCTATCATCTCTAACCAGTCTACCCATTCTCCTCTGACCTCTGACATCAATAAGGTATTTTCGTCCACATAACTGCCGTTCACTGGATATTTTCTCTTTTTTTTGGACCATTCTCTGTAAACCCTAGAGATAGTTGTGTGTGAAAATCCCAGTAGATCAGCGGTTTTTGAAATACTCGGACCAGCCCGTCTGGCACCAACAACCATTCCACGTTCAAAGTCACTTAAATCCCCTTTCTTCCCCGTTCTGATGCTCGCTTTGAACTTCAGCAAGTCGTCTTCACCACATCTAGATGCCTAAATGCATTGTTGCTGCCATGTGATTGGCTGATTAGCAATTTGTGTTATTAAGCATTTGAATAGGTGTACCTAATAAAGAATGTTTCAGCTAGTTGCAGAGGAGACATTTCTTAGTTTCATTTAGTATAATTTGGTGTAATAAATTACTAAAAGTAAAACTAAAAATTAATATAAAGTATAGTGACATTTTTAATAGCAAATTAAACGGTACAGCAAAATTGCAAAAACGTAAAAAAAACAAAAAAAAAAAACAAGATATTAATCATGCTAAAATAACACTGCTCAAGACAAAATGAAAGAACATTCTTAAAAATCATTGTAAATATAATTACACTTGCTACTCTTATTTTTGAACTTCTTTGATAATTACAATGTAATTTTCAGAAGTTTTAAAATTTGTGGAGAATTAAAAGACAACTCAAAATGCTGAACTTGCACTTATTATGATTACTATGGTAGTCTGCTAGGCCGAGTTGATCAGCGAGTCTTTAGCAAGAAACGCCAGATAACACCAAAACCTGTCATGTTCTTGAAAAGAAAAGGCTTTTCTTATTACGAATGTTGTTGGCTCTTTGATGACCTGTTTTTGTTTCTTTTGTATAGGTCACTTTGAATCTGCTAAATGCCTAAATGTAAATAAAAATGTTTCAAGAATTGCACTTAAGAACGTTGTTCCAAACTACTTTTTTTTTTTTTTTTTTTTTAAAGAGGATTGTCATGTATTTGGCTTCAGAACACCCTGACAGCCACCGAGAACACACTGTTGATGGACAGTTTAGTGCAATTTCCTCAGACAATGTAAACATCTAATTGATTAATATTATTTTTCTCCACCCACTCTTATCCCACCCTGAAGGAGCAATTAAAAGTGCAGAATTTTGTAATGAAATGTTCATCATTATGAGTGTGGTCTTCTGGCGTCCACAGACTTTTGGCCTAATCCGTGTTGGACTCAGGGCAAGGCGTGGGTGTTTTATACTCTCCTCCATCCGTCCACTCAAAACAAAGCTTTAGCTCTTGGTACATCCCGGATGTTTTGCCCAGCGATGTGGCTGTGTGTGTATGTGCTTATCTTAGCTGTCATAGCCACATGTTTGAACTTCAGTTGTTTGATTTTCGCTTCCATTCTCGCCAATTCCTTCCTGCTCTCGTTCTCATTCTCTCTATGTCTGCGGCTGAGTCAGCCTTTCATTCCGTCAGTCTGTTCCAGGACGTCTCTCTGTGTATTTCCTGCCCACAGAGAGACAGGCGGGAACATGCACATTGACACTGTCTGTGTGTTGGTGTTTGTGTGTGTATGGATGCTGTTACAGATATGTGTCTGCAGTCATTCTGTGTGTGTGATGTGCCTGGCGGGACCCACAGCAGTGGTGTGTAAATAAGAGTTCTATATTTAACTTCAGCTCACAAGTTGAGTTGCCCTCTGCTACAGCTGGGACACACACACACACACATACATGGGAAAGAAACTGCAGCCAAACCAGCAAGAGAAGCAAGCACATACTTTCACCTCGGATACCCTCTCCACCTTTTCTATAAACACAGAAATGCACACATTGTGTCCTGTTGAGAACACTATAATATTGCTATTATTTGTAGGCATATATAGTCCAGGAGTCTCTAAGTCACATGCTGCTTGTAGTATGCAACATTTTCAATTAGTGATTGATTTCCAAATTGTTTGTGAATACTAAGCATCGATGGTTAGTTGATACAGTTTCAATTTTAGATTTTTTAAAAACATCCGTCCTTCTGTTTTTTTTTTGTCTGATACTGTCAACAATCCCTTGAACAGAGGAAAAGCAAGAGTTTGAAACTATTTTTTACATAGTTAATGAGAAACATCTTTGATGTTATAGTAAGTTGCAATACTAGCATACTGTTTTTATATACACTTAAAAGTACATTACCATAACTAGTGAAATGTTTTTTTGTGTGTGTGTTGATATGATTTGATATAATATGATTTGTGATGCTGTCCTGCAAATATTCCTTTGTGACACATTTAAAGAAAAATGAGATGCAATTATTATTATTAACAGTATAATTTGAAATCACGTTGGATAAATATAATAATTACTTAATTAATACTCTAATTACAAATGTAAATAATATAATTATACTTATTTAATAATACAATAAAAATTGTTGTTATATAAAATGAATTTATAAATAAAAACTAAACTAAAATAATACATCTATTAATAATAATAACAGATAAATATAATCAGTAATATATTATTAATGTAATTAACATAATATAAATAATTGTAAAAAAAAAATTAGATAAAAGAATTGTTCAGCTAAAAGTAGCTAGATAGAATGGACGTAGGTGAGACTGGAAGCCAGACGCACAGAATTTACAAATGGCCACGCCCATTTTTACGACAAGAAAAGGTGGATAGATTTGAAACGTATTTTCTAACTTTTTGTTAATTGTATACAATGTGTAATTTATTCTGAGATCACCATGAAAATAGCCTTGATGCTGACATGGCATTAAAAAGGGAATAAATAAATAAATATTTATATATTTATTTTTGTTTGTTACTACTACCACTACTACGTTGAGTACACTCTTAAAAATAAAGGTGCTTCAAAAGGTTTGTCAAGCGATGCCATAGAAGAACCATTTTTGGTTCCACAAAGAACCATTCAGTCAAAGGTTCTTTAAAGAACCATCTCTTTCTTACCTTTTTGTAATCTGAAGAAACTTCTTTCACCACAAAGAACCTTTTGTGAAACAGAAAGGTTCTTCAGATGTTAAAGGTTCTTAATGGGACCATTTAGACAAAAAGGTTCTTCTTATACTAAACATGTATAAGATGTTTGTAGTTCCAGTGGCACAAACAGCAGGAAACCCATTTAGAATCCAAGCCAGTGCTGTCTGTTCACCTTCCCATCAGTGGTTTGAATGGTGTTTAACAGTGTTCGTCTCTTGTTTTGATGTGTGATGTCTGGCTAATTATCATCAGCACAAATGTGTTACACGTGTTTAATGAATGCGCTAAGATCATCTGTGTCTCTCTGACAGAAGTTCAGTTCCTCTAGAGGAGCTGCTTCAGGACGTCTGTGTCTTTGATCTCTCTTGTAATGTTCCTAGTCACACACAGCAGCGCTGCGATGTGACGCCTTGGGACTGGGTTCAGGGTTGGGGTGTTTCCAAGATAAATAGGAAAGTCTGCATTATTCAACATGGTTTGGATTTAATTTGGGCCATTAAATGTTTTATGCTTCTGAAAAACTGAAAAGCCTGTTCAACAAAGGCTTTATTTTAATGACTCTATGCTTGACAAAGATAATATTAAAATTCATTTGAATTAAGATATGCACATGTAGGTCATAGAAAAAGTGTGTTCAAGTCACAGTCTGATTGAATAGATTTTTAATGCATTTTTGAATACTGTAATAATACACACACACACACACACACACACACACACAAAAAGTAATGTCATTGACCCATAAACTCTCTCTTTCACAGCTATCGAGACCCAGAGTACGAGTTCTGAGGAGATCGTCCCGAGCCCACCCTCTCCGCCCCCTCCTCCTCGTGTCTATAAGCCCTGCTTTGTGTGTCAGGACAAATCTTCAGGGTACCACTATGGCGTCAGTGCCTGTGAGGGCTGCAAGGTGAGAGCTGTGACCCGTTCTCATTCCACCCAAAAGTAGCAACACTACTAACTTAGCTTATTAGTCAGCTGTTTTTAAAATAGTTTCAGATTTCAATTAGAGTTTTTCAGTAAGAAATTTTTAAAAAAGAATAATTAAATAATGTTTATATAATAATGTTTTTGTAGTGTTAGTGTAGTAGTGTTAGTCATAACTTTACAATACTTGGGCATTTTCAAGCTCACCCTCAAACATTCTTATGTAGTTGCTTATCACAGATATACAATTAAAAAAAAATAACTGCTACAAAATTCACATTTTCCAGTATAGGGCCAGATTTACTAACAGCTTGTGCCTGCGCAAACCGTTAAAATATTACTGTCAGGATTTACTAAAGATGCGCAGTGAAGAATTAGTGCTGAAAAGGCATGGACACAGTTATTTTTGCACCTGACCTTATAGAATATGCATTTGTAGGAGTTTCCCTTTCAGATGCAAAATTTATGGGAGGAGAGTATTAAAATGAACCACGCAATGCGACTTACTAATGTTTGTGCTCGTCAAATTACTGGTATTTGCGCCATTATTTAACACCCAAAAAAAGCACATCTTAAAGTAGGCGGTAATTTGTGCTGCTATTGGTAGATTGAACTGTTCATTATGGAAATTAGAGTTTGCGTCTGTGTTCTTTAATGTGTGCATTATCAGTTAATCAGCTGCAGAATTTTCCCTTCCCATCTGCAATTTTATGGAATTGTGCTCTAACGATAATTTGCCCTGTTTAGTAAATCTTGCCCATAGTTGTGTGTAATTTACGTTGTAGAGCAAAACATCCAAGAATGATGATTTTACCAGAGACCATGTTTTACTCAAAAATTGAAAAACCATATTATATAAACTCATAGGAAAATCTGGGTGTCGATGTCACCGCTGCAACACTACCTCCTTCATTAGCTTTAGCATACATGTAATTAACCATTTTTTGTTAGCAACTTGTAGTGTTGTAGCTATTTGTTAGTAATGTGATTGGTTGTCCACTTCTATGTCAAGCTACTGGAATTTAAACTTTTCTTATGGTAAAGTAGTAGTTCAAGTACTATTGTACATAGCTACACTACAAGTTTTAAGTGACATGTTCAAAACTTTCTGAATGGGTTGCAGTGGACTGGCACAGATTTATTCAAGTTATACACATTCCTTTTTCTCTGTTCTCAGTGTGAGACAGACTGTTGACCTTTCTGGTGTCCAGAGTGCACTGGAATCAATAGATCTGGATAAGACTTATGAATGTTAAAACCATTAAGAGATTACCTTCAGCAAGCTCACTGAATCGCCTGCCTGCATGTGTCCTCATCCTTGAGTTCTGTCATTAGTGATTTTTGCTTAGGCCACTGTTGCCACTGTGACTTTTATACACAAATACACACACACATACATATATACAGTATATACATCTTTGGTAAGGTACTTTTAAAACATATTTTACTGCAGATTGCAAAATACATGCTTTAAAAAGTGATTAGTAATGCATTTCATTAAAGATTACTCTGTTTTAGTAACTTAATCTAAATACTTAAGGTAAGGGGCTTGTTTTTATGTTAACAACCTGAATTGCAAAAAATCAGCATTACCTTTGTAATTGTGCTAATATTCGGGAAAACAGCACTCTTCTTCCTCGATTGATTGCTTAACTATACCATCTGTTATAAATATAGAAAAACAAGAACTCATACAGACAAACCTACAGTGGCCCAATAGTGCACAACACCACGAAATCTAATTCTAATTTCATTGTGTTGTAGCTTATTTTCTTGTGTTGTGCACTATTGGGCCACCGTACAAGCCTCACTGGCATTGCTATACAAAAAAGTATATTTTTGTGTTTAAAGGGATATTTTATCCAAAAATAGAAGTCATTGCAAACATGTTAATGTGCCATATTTGATGTGCTCTGTGTATGTGCACTGAACAACGTTTTACATGATTAAAATCTTGTTAAATGTGTTTATCATATAAACCTATTATGTCTCTTCAGGAGACTTGGATTTCAATGCTTGATTCACATGGATGATTTTTACAATCCCTTTATGAACTTTTTGTAGCTTGGAAGTTTTGGTCTTATGGGGAGTTCAATAAAAATATCTACTTTGGTGTTTTAAAGATGAACAAAAGTCTTGTGGGTTTGGAATTAGAAAATCAGCCAACTATCCTTGTAAGTATAGTTAGCCCCACAGCTTTTTGAAAAGAGGCTTTTTTAGATCTAATTGATCAGACCTAGATTTTTTGCTGGTTGACGTAAAAAAAAACAAAAAAAAAAAAACAGCAACACTTCACCGTCATTGCTATGAGTTTCGTACTGGAAAAGCATCATGAGGAAATTCAAATCTAGATGTTTTGACACATGACTGGCACTTTCTTGCATCTCTTGAAGTTTGTCTCGCAATCCTAATGTGTTGTTTGTGTTTAGGGTTTTTTCAGGCGAAGTATCCAGAAGAACATGGTCTACACGTGCCACAGAGAGAAGAACTGCATCATCAACAAAGTCACCCGCAACCGCTGTCAATACTGCCGGCTGCAAAAGTGCCTGGAAGTGGGGATGTCCAAAGAATGTGAGCAATGCATCAGTAATACTCCCTCCACAGCTGAAGTACTCTTGCCAAAATATTAAATAGCAAGTAGCAATATAAGTACACACACACATACACACATACACTCTCACAGTCAGTGCCTCCCTCTGGCTATACCAGAACAGGTCTCCACACTGCTAGGTGCTGTCATACTTGAGAAGTTAATTGGTAGAGGTGAGAAAATACACACACACACACACACACACACACACACACACATTCACAGGTCTACAGCAGAAGTTGTGAATGTGTGTTTGTTGAGAAATCTTCCAGACATATTTGACGCGCTCTCACCATCAAGTGGATGTGAGTCTCCACTGCAGCAAGAGACACAAATAGCGCATTTTAGTGTACTATTAATAGGGCAGAAAGAAAGAGTTATGGCTGGTAATTTGCACTTTGATTTATTGTGATGAATAATATGAAATAATAATTCTTAATTATGCACCAAAATATTTTTTTACTAAAACAAAATTATTGTTAATCAAACCTAAAAAATGTATTTAATAATTCAATTTAAATAATAAAAAACACTCAAAAAAGTTGTACACACTCAAATAAGGATATTTCTATTAACCTTTTAATTATATAATGGTTTCTACACAAATCTGTTGAAATATTTAAACATTTTTTTAAGAAGTTGTATTTAAAACATTTTCATTTTAAGTTAAATATTTAAATATTTAAATGGCGGATGTTTTTACTTGTTTTTTTTGAAATTTTTTAAAATTTTTTTTAAGTAGTGTTTTTTATTGTTTTATATACACTTTATTCAAACATTTTTTCACATTATAGAAATAAGGTTTTTATTGTTTTTTTTTTTTTTTTTTTTTTTTTTTTTTTTTATTATTTTAGATATTATGAGATATTACAATCATGAAAAAAATCTTAATGATCCTGAAAATAGACTTCATGTACTTCATGGGTTATTGAGCAGCATTTGTCCTTGACAGGTTGTGTGTAGTTCTTTCAGTGATCATGTGCATGTCAAGCTTGACATTATGGACAAGTCTGACAGATGCATGCACATAAATGTCTAGCAGGCATTATGGTGAGACTGTGTTGCTGCGCAGATGACCCATCAAATCCTTCACGATGAACGACACACACTCGTTTCATTAATGTGAGTTCATGTTCATGTGAGTTCATGTCAGGTGTTATGAATTCACACCTCTTGACTCATAGTACATTTACGAAATGATGCACAGCAGCGTTTTCACACTTCACTTCCTGCATACATTTGAATGTGCACAACATCTGTAATAAAATGCACATATGCATTGATTTTCAGCACAACATGCTAGGTTCTCTCTGCTCCAAATGCATTAGGCTCACAACTCATCTGCCGCTGCTGAGGAGGAGGAGAGATTATGAAATAAGAGGAGTGGAGAGCGCGGGAGTGAAGGGAGAAAACATTGACATTTTTATCTTTTCATTGAATTTCATCTTTGTGATGGACGATCTGTCAGCACTTTAATTTTCTCCTTTCAAATTATCCCTGTCAAGAGCCTCACGCGCGCACACACACACACACACACACACACACATCCTGAACCAGACATATGTGAGCATTAAGGTCTGTTCACACCAAGACGGATGTTTGTCATGAAAATTCGTTGCGATAAACATTTTAATTTGAATCAGCAGTTCTTAAAGGCCTTAGTTGTTAGTTAAATTAAAAATGAAAATTATACTCACCCCCGGGTGATTTTTGGTCACCCCCGAGGCATTCTTTGAGTCGAATCCAGTTTTAGTTATATTAAAAATTGTGTTTTATCTTTCAAGCTCTATCATTGCAGTCAGTGGGTGTTGCATTGCTTCAGTCCAAAAGATGTGAAATAAAAAGCGCCCTTCCATTAAAAAAAAAGTGTCTCACACAGCTCCGGGGGGTGAATAAAGGCCTTCTGTAGTGAATCGATTCGTTTCTGTAAGAAAAATATCCATATTCAAAACGTAATAATCACTTGAATCTAGCTTGCGCTCACTGTTGTAAAGGTCAGCTTTGTGCATGCGCCGCTCAGAAGTGACGAAAGCGGTGCATTTTGGACTGAAGCACTGCAACACTCGCTGAGTGCTATTAAACAGCTTGAAAGATCAAAGACAATTTTTTATATAGATTTTTAAGATGAAAGTCATATATACATAGGATGCCTCGGGGGTGAGTAAAACGCAGCCTAATTTTCATATTTGGGTGAACTAACCCTTTAATGCATCTGTTCAGGCTGACATGACTGACAACATTTGCCTGTTGTCAATGTAAGAGAGGGGTTTTAAAGTCTTTTCCATCACACTGTGAAGAAAACATCTGACCAATAAAATCTGCAGTTTTGGTCATGTGACATGCAGCCACTGCTGTTACATAAAACAGACTTGGTGGCACTAAGTCGATATCGAGCGACTGTTGTTTTTATGTTTTGTTTTTGTTTTTGTTTTGTTTTTGTGTTTTGTTGTTGTTTTGTTTTTTTTATCCATTAAACTATAGATTTTTTGTTTTGATTAGACAAATAGTCAAGCATTTTTTATTATTCAATTCTGTTTTAAAGCTTTATGTATGAATACTTAATTGTCATGCAGGTTTGAGTATTTGTAGTCGATAAAACTGCGCCTCTGATTCACACGTACAACAAGCAGACTTCTAAATCTAAATTTAGTCTGTAATAGTCACACACTAGACCATATTGCGATTTTATTAAAGGGGTCATATGATGCGTTTTTCAGATTTTCCTTTGTCTTTGGCGTGTTTGTGCATATATAAGATCCGTAGTTGCAAAGTATAAAGTCTCAAACTTAAATTAAGACTCGTTCATGCCTCCCTAAAATCCACATTTAAACACGCCTCCACAAATCTACGTCACTGTGTGGGAAGATTTGCATAACCCCGCCCAAATGTTTGCACAAAGAAAGAAAGTAACTTTTATTCTCGCTGTAGTATTGTTGCTGCCGCCACCATGTCGTGGAGACACTGTGTGTTGCCAAGAGTGAAACAATTCCATCACACGCTTGAGGTATTCGGCCAATCACAGCGCACCGGATAGCTGGCCAATCAGAGCATACCTTGCTTTTCAGAAGGATGAGCTTTGTAAAAATCAGCATGTTTCAGAAAGGTGGGGCAGAGAGGGAAAACAATAATGTATGTGGAAAATTATGTGTTTTTTGAACTTTAAACCGCGTAAACGTTACATTACACCAAATACACAACATAATGTTATTTTTAGCATCGTCATGTGACCCCTTTAAGTTTACAGCCCTACTTTTGATTTATTCATACAAAATTAGCCAATAAAGTAAATTCCATTTTAATGAGTGGGTTGTATTTCCATGTTTTCCGCATCTCTGAAATCATATGGTCCTCCTTCAGCATATTTTGAAAACGATAATGAATCTTACCGAAATGATTGAATTGAATTATTATTCCATTTTCAATTGTCATTTAGTGAAGAATTGTAATTGATCCATTCACAGAGCAGATATTTACACCCCTATCAGTGTATTAATTGATATTTACACCCTGTCTGTATTTTGTTGTGTATTATTTCAGCAGTTAGGTAATGAGATCAGAATACACAGGCCCAAAAACCTATACGCAAGTGCGTTAACGTAGGCACTTAAGTTCAGTTTCACACATTGTTTCATTCTGAAATGTGTCAAACCACACTTCATATTGCAGCTCAGGTTACGTACATCAGTTTTAATAGTACAGACATCTGAATGTAACTCTGTTGGCCCCTTAGGTTTGTTACCACCACAGTGACTCAAGAATGCATGCTAAGTATATACAACTGAACTGTGTACTTGGTGTTTGCATACTTGTGCAGATTGTGTTTCTGGTCATATCGTCACCGATTGCAGTGTGTAAAAATCACCTTTCCAGAAACACAAAATACTCATCATACTGCTGGAGAAAGAGATGTTTCTTGCTCTCTCTTTCTCTCTCTCTTGCTGCAGGTCTCTCAGTAACGCTTGTGCATGAGTGATGGTGCAGCCAGGCTAATAGTTCTTTAATGACTTCATTAAATTGTGTTTTGCGGCTTATGATCGCTGTGCCAATCTGTCATAGGAGCTAATGTAGGCACGTTAAGATAGCCCACTTTTATTTAGGAATTAATTCCGCATCTCCAGAGGCCTGAGAGAGGGATGCAGTGACGGTCAGAGTGTTAGCGGAGATTGGAGAGAAAATAATGCCATGGCATTACAGTTGTGTGTGTGTGTGTGTGTGTATCATATAATGAGATTAGATTAGCTCTGGGTCTAATGAAACCTGTGGTGATCTATCAGCATTATGTACGACTTCATCCACCCGCTCTATTCATCAAACTACTAACACACACCCCGCAGAGAGAGAGAGAGAGAGAGAGAGAGAGAGAATGTATTTGAGATGGGACTGATGGTGGGGGTGTGATGGCGTTTCTGCTTCCTGTCCTTTTTCTTCCTTTAACACCTTTTTTTTTTTCTTTTCTCACCTTTCCTTCCCTCACGGTTTGTCTTCACAGATGTGACGTGTTGGCTCTAACACGTTTCCTCTGTCTGTCTGTCTAACTCCATTACTGCTGCTTACTGCATCTCAAACAGCCTTTCACTGCTACTCACGCAACTTTTTTTCTCTTTTTTTCTCGTTAATCTCATCCCTCTTTCTTTCCTATCTGTCTTCTTGTGATGTCTTTTCTTTTCTGCCCTCTTCATTTCTTTCTAATAGTACAGCGACACATCTCACTGTGATAGCAAACTTATGTTATGATGGTTACACGGGGGCAAGTTGTGGCCGAATGGTTAGAGAGTTTGACTCCTAACCCAAAGGTTGTGGGTTCGAGTCTCGGGCTGGCAATACCACGACTGAGGTGCCCTTGAGCAAGGCACCAAACCCCCAACTGCTTTTCACATTTTTTCAATATTTAAAATACACCAATGTTCAATAAATAGTAGTAATAGCAATAATAATAAATGCATGTTCTTTTCTACCCACTTCATTTTCTCCTGAAATTACTTTTCACTGATACCTACAGTGTGTTATCATACAATTTATGATAAAATGTGATTAAATGATTTTAGAATGTTATATTATAAACAACCCCAATGTTCAATTAAAAATAACTTCTTAATAATATGTTATTATTATTATTGAGCTATTAGTGCTTGATTAAAAAATTATTATATTTAATAAAATATTCTAAAATTATTGATAATATTTGACTGTATTGTTATTATTATTATTTCTGTATGCATGGTGTAAGATTCTTTACTAAATGTTACAGTTCTTATAGAAACATGATTTAATTAAATTATTATTATTATTATTTTGTACAATTCATTATAACAGCTTAATATATCTGTGTCAAAAGTAGATCATGATCTACATCTTTGAATGTCATCTGAAGATCAAGAATTGTTATTAAAAAGAAAAAGAAGAAGAATTAAGAATCATTAACAGACATTAGAATACGTATAATCAATATTGACCTATGTTGTCTGTCTTTTTGTCTGTGCAGCGGTGAGGAATGACAGGAATAAGAAGAAGAAAGAAGAGAAAAAGCCAGAGTGCACAGAAAACTATACGCTGAGCCCAGACACAGAGCAGATGATTGACAGAGTCAGGAAAGCCCACAAAGAGACCTTCCCCTCGCTGTGTCAGCTCGGCAAATACACCACGGTAAGAGCGTGTGAGGGCTGAATGATATACTAAATGTTCCCTATTTGTGATGGTTTTTCCTTTTGCTGTTTATAACCCATTTCTTTATTGTATTTTTCAACATTGTCACCATTTCATTTACATGTTTCAGTAAATATATTTGTAGGAAAATATTGCTGTTTGTTACAATGTGTTATATTGTTCCATATAAATGAAAATGATTAAAAACACTATCATTCAGCTATCACTATCATAAAACCAAATAAATGAAGACAGCCAATAAATAAGTTATTAATGTAATTTCACTGTTATTTTGTAAATTATTATTATTATTATATGTTCTTGTTTTGTTTTAGTGTACAGTATTATTATTAGCATTAGTAATATATTTCTTTATTAGAAACATTTGTGGGAAGATTTTTTTTTGTCTCTCACTAATCATGTCTGATCGTTCTTATAGTATTTCGAACTATTTTTACTGTAATTTTATTTGTATTTTTATTTTTTTACATTACACATTTTAAACCTATTTGGCAACATTGTTTTAATTGTTGGTTAAAAATATTGAGATAAATAAAATATACTAAGATATGCATTAAATATCATCAAAAGGCTGATATATATTGACATGCTTTACCTGTATCACCAGCCCTAGTGAAATCATTAGATTGCACGTAATGTGGCATTTTGACTTCTTCACAACCCAATAAAATCTTCATCTGTGAGAAAATGACCTCACTGTTTTTGGCTCTGTATTGTTTTTTTTTAATTAATGAGCTGACACTGAATGATGAATCAATACTGTAATTACAGATATGTGTGTCAGTTTGTCAATAACTCCCAGAACTCTGCGCTGATTCTGCTTCTGTTTACAAGCAGACTTCACTAAAGCTGACAGCCAGAGTTCATGTGCCACTCTTTCAGCCTTTATTGATACTGTTATTAAACATTTACCATAGCGGTCTGTTTTAATTTTGTCTCAAAAATGATCTCTCACTGTGTGTATAGAGTAACAGCTCGGAGCGGCGCGTGTCACTGGATGTGGATTTGTGGGATAAGTTCAGCGAGCTCTCCACCAAGTGCATCATAAAGACGGTGGAGTTTGCCAAGCAGCTGCCGGGATTCACCACCCTCACCATCGCAGACCAGATCACACTGCTGAAGGCTGCTTGCCTCGACATACTGGTGAGAACACACTCTTAACCTGGCTTTTGCAAAGCCTGCACTGGTTCAGACTTTACAGCAGGCTACATCACTAAAGCTGAATACATACATTTGGCCTGTTGAAGGTTGTAGGTTCAAATCCCACAAGCATTCTCTTGTGAAAAAATGTGTTTAATTATACTGCCTGTACTCTAGTAATGTACTTCTTTGAAAAATATGGAAATTAAAAGGTAACTTAACTCTAGAACCGCGAAACATAGCTTGGCAAAATTTAAGTTGAGCCACTGTCACATTAACTGTTTTACGAATGTCCTTGTTACGTTTCTGGGAATGGGAACATTGCAGTTGCAGTCTATGCAGGGTCAGAGAGCTCTCAGAGTTCAAAAATATCTTAATTTTAGTTCCGAAGATGAACGATCTTACGGGTTTGGAAGGACATGAGGGTGAGAAAATGACAGAATGTTGAACTATCCCTTTAAAGACATAGTTCACCCAAATAATTCCAAATTCTGTCATCATTTACTTACCCTCAAGTTGTTTCAAACCTGTACGAGTTTCTGTCTTCTGTTAAACATAAAAGAAGATATTTTTATGAATATGGGTTAACAAACATTTTCTTGTCCCTATTGACTTCCATAGTATGAAAGAAAAAATACTATGGAAGTCAATGCGCACCGTCAAGTTTTTGGTTACAGTCTTGTTTTGTTTTCAATATATTCAGAGTTAAGACCAACTCCTCTCTGTTTTTAGATTCTGAGGATCTGTACCCGTTACACACCTGAGCAAGACACCATGACGTTCTCTGATGGGTTAACGCTGAACCGAACGCAGATGCACAATGCCGGCTTCGGTCCGTTAACAGACCTGGTGTTCGCCTTCGCCAATCAGCTACTACCGCTAGAGATGGATGACGCAGAAACGGGGCTGCTTAGTGCCATTTGCCTGCTCTGTGGAGGTACAGTATTAGTCTTTGGTGTCACATGATCTTTCCATGTTTTTTGATACATGGACCTCTAGTGCCATGCAGTGTTTGGTGGTGATATTGCATCTACTCACATAACATATAATGGATATTTATTTATTTATTTTATGATTTCATAAAAGCATGGCCAGGTTGTATTTCACCACAAAGCTTAAAAGTACAAATATTTCATTTAGAATTATTAAAATTATAAAAAAAAAAAAGTTTTTGTCTTGTAAAATCTTCATAATTAAAGACAATAAAATATTTATAAAATCCCTTAAGTATTTATTGTGCAGTTTAAATTATATAATAATATAAAAGTGTTATCTAATGTATTTTTTTATGATATTTAAAAATAATTAAAATAAATAATAAATAGATTTTTAAAAAATCATAAACGGTAAACAAGAATTCTGGTAGAACACATAGATAATGTAACAATACAAAAAAAAATCTACTCTAATCAAGCAAGTTTTTTTTTTTTTTTTTGGGGTGAAAGGCATGAATGAAGTTCTTGACAGGTTTCTTAAGATTCACCTCTAAAAGCATCCATCTCCATGATTTTGCTCAATCTGAATGTGTGCCTATAAGCTCTAAACCTATGAACTTTGTGAGCTGAATTTGAAGTGTTTGTTGGTTTGTGCAGATCGGCAGGACCTGGAGGAGGCCGATAAGGTGGACATACTGCAGGAACCGCTGCTGGAAGCACTGAAGATCTACGTGAGGAACAGGAGGCCACACAAGCCTCACATGTTCCCTAAGATGCTGATGAAGATTACCGACCTCAGGAGCATTAGTGCCAAGGGTGAGTCCCATTCATTCAGATGATTCATTCCTGGATGAGTTCTAATCCTTAATTGTCCATTTTACTGCAAGAAAAATTCATGTGTAGCTACATGAAATTAAAATGAAAACAAAATGAATTTTCCATCTCTCACAGGGGCAGAGCGTGTGATCACCTTGAAGATGGAGATTCCTGGCTCCATGCCTCCTCTCATCCAGGAGATGTTGGAGAACTCTGAGGGTTTGGAGAGTTCCTCAGGCGGGATCAGTTCACGGGGCTCCGGTGCTCCTCCAGGGAGTTGTAGCCCCTCCCTTTCTCCTAGCTCCGCCCAGAGCAGCCCACCCACACAGTCACCATGACAGTCATCATTGTTGCCATCATTAGCCACTTACCGACTACTGTGTGCCCTCTCCGACACGACAGCAGACATGTTCAAAAGCACGCGCTCATATTGTCGCTCCTCTGTCCATGTTCCTCAGAGACTAACGTTGGGGATCAAAGGGGTGTTGCCAGAATTTTGTTTTCTTTCCTCAGATCTGACTGTGATTGTATTCCTCCTCGATTTCGCCACTTCGTTGCTGAGTCCCTTTGGATGAAGGGAGGAAAACCGCTGGAGGATGAAGACAAAATGCGCAAAAATGAATGGACAAACGTGTAGAAGGAATTAAGGACTTTTCTTCTGTTTCGATTCTTATGGCCTGGACTTCTGTTTCAAATGGCCAGAGA
The DNA here is from genome assembly GCF_018340385.1 of Cyprinus carpio. NCBI lineage: Eukaryota > Metazoa > Chordata > Actinopteri > Cypriniformes > Cyprinidae > Cyprinus > Cyprinus carpio. The sequence continues at coordinate 7,780,196 of NC_056608.1, forward strand.
CTGATTTCCTACAAACTAAAAATATATATAAATATATAGAGAGAAAATGTGGAATGACTGTGATTGAGAACAGAATGCAATGTGGACTTGATGTAAAGATGCAAATGTATTTCCTCACTTTTTCTCTTTATGCCTGTGAAAGTGCAAAGAGTGAATTGTTTTATTTCAGACTGATGATGATGTTTTTCATGGAGAAAAAAAAAACATTGAAAAGACTATTAATTTCCACTCTCAGAATTGTGCACAGAAGATATAAAAATGGTTGCAAAAAAACGCCTGTGTGATGTGTTCTTCTTGCTCTTTGTCTTTAAAGCTACTAGCAAATACCTCAAAGATTTACATAATATTTTAATAGAGTGTGCTTTGCTTAATATTTGGGACATAAAGTATCGAAAAAGCTATTTAACAGCCGCACAAAGTTTTTTTGAGAAGTTTGTGCTGACAAATTGTTTTGAACCACTAATACAAATTCCAAAAACAAAAATTCCTTTTGTTTTGCTCCGATTTTGTTCAAAATATCACACCTTTTTGTTCTTTGATTTAGTACATTGGGTCCTTCATTCTAGAGATTTGATTGAACAAAAAGTAGTATTACTTAACTATTTTTGCTCTGTGACCATAAATGTTAACACAATAAATGTATATATCTTCTACCAGTTAGTAAAAATACCCCTCAAACTGTTAACATCAAACTGTTAAAACATCAACAGTTCCATGTTCTTGTTGAAAATAAACTTTGGCCATTTGTTTCTAATGTTGGGATTCTTAGGAAGGATCTGTAGAGTTGTAGATTCTACACACAAGGTTTGACAGACTTACCACATATTATATTTTTAATTAACACTCATTTAGCACTTGTAATAACACATTTTTATATTCCGGAGTAATCATATCTACAACCCCAATTCTAGAGTAGCTGGGACGTTTTGTAAAATGCAATACATTCAAAAATCTGTGATTAGTTCATTGTCTTTAACTTTTATTTAATTGACAAAAGTACAAAGAAAAGATTTCTAAAGTTTTCACTGACCAATGTTAATGTATCTTGTAAATATGAACAAATGTTGTTTTTGACGGCTGCAACACACTCCAAAAAAGTTGTGACAGAGGCAAAATAAAAGTCAAAAGGTTATAGAATATCCATGTTAAACTGTTTTGCATAAGGTTTACAGTAGCCAGGCAAATGGGTAATGGGTCAAGGTATCATGTTTGGGTATGAAAGAAGCATCTCAGTCTCTGCAAGCAAAGCTGGATCATGGCTCATCACTTTGTGCCAAATTTAATAAGAGAAGTGTCAAACAAATCAAAAATCACATTTCACAATGCAAAATTGCAAAGAATTCAGGTCTTTCACCAACTACCAGGTGAAAGATATATCATGCAGATGCGCTGGGACACATCATCGGTGATGTATCCTGAAGTCAATGGGTGTTTCGGGTCTTTCAACATCAAGACACCCTCGCCCAGGCGACCCAGCAGCGATTGCCCACGGTTCTGCCCTCTTAATCCAAAGCCACCTAGTGGCTTTCTCTGCAGCTTCAATTGCGGATCTGATCGCCTTTCTTTTTGCCTCCCTCAAGATACCTAGAAGCGTGAATGCTTTGCAGAGTGAGCACCCTGCAAAACCCCTGCAGCCCACCTCTAAAGGCTCACAACGAGTTAACCAGCCCTGCCCCTGCAATCTTCAACTAGCTCTTAGTATTTAGCACGCTTCCTTGCATTGGGCTCGTCCATGTGCTCTTCCCAAGGCACAGTAAGCTCCAGCAAGATAAACTGCTTGGTGGAATCCGAAACAATGATCATGTGTGGACGACGTTGTGTAGATGTTATTCTGGTTGGGATCTTCAGCTGTTTATCAAGATCCACTTCCAGTTGCCAGTCAGTAGCAGGCCTTTCACCAAGTACAGTACCATACATAATATTAGGTCCTTTCGCACTGCTTTAGTTCCAGAACTAAATGTACAGTACTAGTACTGGGACGATTTTGCGCAAACTATTTCCCAGTACCATTTAAAGGGTTGCATTCGCACCGACAGTGTGTCCTAGGAAGTCACATAAGCCGGTCGACAGCAATGTCATTTGTGCGCAGCATTCAACAACAGAAACAAAGAAGAACAATGTTAACAACAGGAGAATGGAGGACGCTGTGATCGGAGCTGCGTTTTTGTCGTGTCTCGCGGGTTTCACAACAATGGACATGGAATGTCGATGTATACGTAAAGCGATTGAAAGAACGGAAAGGAGGATTAAGAATCTCAAACGACAACTGGCAGTGCTACATTTACTACAAGTGCCTGCACTTCAGCGTCCGTCCATCTATCGCTGTTCATCATACTTGCTAAATAAGTTGACACAATGTTTACAGTATGTTTACACAGCGTTTTAAATCAAGGTGGGTGAGGGCGTTTTCAAACGCGTTTGGCCAATCAATGTCTACTTACGGATAGTACCAGTTGTGCTGGTTAGACCCTGCTCCAGAGTAGGAGCTAATTTGGTTCTCGAAAAAGGCAGTCCAGTACTAAAATTACACCCAGTTCCGGCGATGCAAAAACGCCAAAAAGTGGGTTGTTCCACAATTAGTTCTGGTACAATGAAAAGGTTCCCGCGGTGCGAAAGGACCTATTGTGAAAAGCTTCAGGGATCCAGAGAAATCACAGTATATGTAGGGCAAGGCAGAAAACCTCAGTTGAATTTGCTTGTCCTTTGAGCCTTCAGATGAAAGGCAAAAGAAACCCTCATGCTGCAGTGTTAAATATAGCCACATGGGCTCAGGAGTACTTCAGAAAACCATGGGGTTGTATCTTACTTTATCATTATACTGAACACGACTGGGATGGAACAAAGTTCTGGTAAACCAGTAGGTGTAGTCATCTGTCTTTAGGTTCTGAAAGTTGGAGTTTTAAGGTTCATGCTAATATGTAACACAGATGACAGGACAGCTACTGCACTACAGATTTCTACCAGATTGCTTTGTGGACGAAATGGCCAGGGACAAAAAGATGCGGTTCTGATCAATAGAAATGTAAGAATAGATTATTATTATTATTATTATTATTATTATTATTAATGTCTTAATAAACAGTCTCCTGTGTTTATGTATTTACTGCATAGAAAAAATGACAGTAGAAAAAAAAACAATAGTGTCTAGTTTAGCAAAGTTCAAAATCTTTATCACCTTTGGCATCACAGATGTTCCAGATTATATTTTCTTCTCAATTTCACACTAGAATGTTTACTACTGCATTGCAAATGCTGACAATAGGTTGAAAATGGAACATTCACCGACATATCTTTGTACATCTCTTTTCTTCAAAGTAAAGACAGAGTGATCCAAGCAAGGCAATGTTGGAGTGTCCTTGTTCCACATTATATATAATAACAGTATGGCAAACAACCAACCCTAACCTTATAACCCTTAACCCTGTATTCTCATTACTCATTTGTGTAATCACAATGTAACAAGGGGACCTTGAAATAAAGTGGAACAAAACCAATATTTTGTTTGTGACATAAATTCTAATATGCTGGATTAACATTTAAATACAAGAGCACACATGACTGATGACTGTAACAGTGAACCTATACCTCTTTCTTTGTTTGTTTTATTATCTTGTTTTTGTGTTTGATTTGTATTGTTACTGACTATAAAACATACAATCACTTTAGTTATTAAATCGATTGATTCAGCAACATTATTGCTAAATCAACACCACAATGTAAATCTGATTCTAAAAATGTACTTCAAATAAAAATGTGCACATGAAATATTGGTGACTTTTATTATGACACTACGACTCTTATGTCAAACGCTTCGGGATCATATGACACTGATTGAACATGGCTTCAGTTCAGTGGTAAGAGATGTTGACATTTTAAAGACATTTATGACGCTATCAAACTCTAACGCGACGTTTTTGATGAATAGAGGAATAATGATGATAAACATGCACTTTGTAATCTGTACTAGCGATTAATCATTGCTGTAGGATACTGTTATGACAGTAAAGTGATTGTTATTAAATTGTAATCCTATGTTACTTTGATAGATACCATGATATTGCATGATACGAAGTCGAATACCGTGATATTTACCTATTTTACACAAATCTACTTGAACGAATGTGGTATGGTATTTGTACCATGATAATACTATTCTTTTGGTCATGTCCAACAACACAGTATATGTTGCCATCATGGTGCCATGTCCAAAAAAATAAATAAAAAATATTACGTGATCATTTTTGGAATTTGTTAGCATTTCCAACCCTGTTTTTCAGTCTCATGTATTAATATAATCACCCATATGACAGTTTTGTCTATGTTTGTGTTCTGTACAGGCATTCTCGGGCACGTAAATATGAGAGTGAGTTGCATATGTGTCGTTTGGAGGTTTTAGCAGTGGAGCTCAGTGACTATCATCCACTTAAAGCAATCACGGTACATCTCCTAAATGTCCATTAAATGCTTTCCTTAAAATATATATTATTATCTTGTTATTAGAGGTCCAATCCTCTTAGAGTAAACAGGGTTTGAGTGTGTTGATCAAGAATGTGTATTATTTTTCTTAAATTCCTAAAGGCTCACCTTCATACAGCCTTGTCCAAGTCATACACAAGCCATTAACTCGTGTCTTATAATGCTGCTAGTTAACAGACTAAAGATGGCATAGTCTGACAGTTAAACATATGGACTGACAGCTGCACAAAGTTTGAAGCGTGAAATATCACCTCTGCCTAGATGTTTAAAAAGAACTTTGATCAGCTGTTGGTCATCGGATTGGATCAAATCTAGTTATTTAATAGAAGAATAAGGATTCTGGAATCAGATTAGATTGTTTTGATCTGGATCAGATATTCAGTATTTGTTGTTTCAAATGTTTTCTATTAAGACTCCATGGCTCGGGGGCAAAACTAAACACTGATTATCCAGATTTGGCAGTCTGGTGAGGTTTGTATCTGAGGGGCTAATTCCAGATAGCAAAGTTTGAGATTTCTAAATTTGGATTATTCTGATACACATGAAACTTTTTGAAGAACTAAACTGGGCCAAGTGTATTCTTGATCAAGACACCAAAGCTCTGGTTATGCCAGGAAGATTGAATGTGAAATAAGTGAAATGTAAAATACTTTGAATGGAAGTCATTTAATAAACAGGTTTGATCATCATCTTTTTTTTTTTTTTTTTTTTTTTCAGGTGACAGATTCGAAATCTCGCCGTGGTGGGCGGAAAGGCAGCACTTCCTCCTCATCTTCCTCCTGTAGTTCTGTGGCTCCGGATCCACTCAGCTTAACGTTGGATGGAACCGACCCACTGTCTCTCTTCGCTGCGGCGTCTGAGACACCAACTCTCCCACACAGCATCTCTGCTGGGGTAAAACTAACAAAATTCAAAAAATTACTCCATTATTAGCCTACCATATGAAAGTTTCAAAGGTAGATACTTCAAAAAATCTCATGGTATGAATAAATATTATCAAATTTGAATTATGTATAAATGCCATTTTTATTTGAATAAGCTATACCTTTAAGTATTTATGTAACTGTCATTGTTACATTATCTGTTCATGGTTAAAATGATGTGACTGTGAACACACAATATGAAACATTTGTTAAATGTGGTCTTTTGCACTTTTACTATTTTGTTTCAGGAGCTGGGAAGGAAACGTAAGGAGAAAGAGGAGGAAGTGGGCTCCGACTTTGAGCCGTGGTCATCTAAACGTGGAGAGATCCTGTCTAGGTTCACCACCACAGAGAAACTGTCTATAGTAGGTGCAGCGCTTTACAGCTCTCACTCACTTTTGACAGATTATAATGACATTTTTATTTCTCTTACAGAATCTCTTCATGGGCTCAGACAAGAGTGAGTTCAACAGTTTCTGAATTAAACCTCCATTCATTTTCACATTTAAAAATGTTATATTATTATTATTATTATGAAAAGTAAAAACTTTGCAATAGCTATATAAATTACTAAAGTAAAATTCCATTGTGATAAATTGTTGGTCCAACCTGACCAGTGCTGATGAGTTATCCCTACTGAGTCTGTATAATGACTTCAGTCTGAATAATGATATTGACAAACCTTAATCGACTTAATGGTTTGTGTTAGGTAAAGCATCCAGTCCCAGCTCAGCGGTGTCAGAGAAGGTGCGCACTCGTCTGGAGGAACTGGATGACCTGGAGGAGGTGGGTCTCGTCTGGAGATGTCTCGTGCTTTACTGTTTGTTGGTAGACATGTTAATGAATATGTGGTGTATTGTGTGTGCTCAGGGCTCCCAGAGAGAGCTCTTGAACCTGTCCCAGCAGGACTATGTCAACCGCATTGAAGAGCTCAACCAGTCTCTGAAGGAAGCCTGGGGTTCAGACCAGAAAGTCAAAGCCCTAAAAATCGTCATCCAGGTATGAGGACACATAAACCATCAGTATACGCTCAAGTGACATTTCAAGCCAAAATCGAGTCTATTAACTTTAATAATGCACATTTCCGGTCTTGTAGTGAATGATTCATCAGTGCAAAAAAGGAAAAAAAATCTTCATCAAATTTTTGTGTTTCAGTGCTCCAAGCTGCTCTCTGATACATCAGTAATTCAGTTCTACCCCAGCAAGTTTGTTCTCATCACAGATATCCTGGACACCTTCGGTAAGTGTTGCTCATGTCAGTAATCTTTCTGTTTGTTCGTATTTTACTGACAATGTATTTTTTACCCCCATTCTTAACTTTATAAATTACAAGCTTCACCATTTACTTTCTTCAGTGCTGATCATTTTTATTTAACATGAAGAGTGTGTTTAAATGCGGCAAGATAATAGGAAAATGTTTGTTTGTTACACTTGGTGATGTCATATGTGTACAGGTGGTCTGGTGTATGACAGGATCTGGTCCATGTGTGCTGACCCTCATCCTCTACCAGGTAAAACAAAACGCATCACAACTCAGTATGTTCTTTTGCCAGCTCTGTGACTTTGTTGATGTATTTTCTCATTAATGTCGTTCTCAGAATCGTTCTCCGCTGATGATGTGAATGACACAGCCAAAGAGACGTGCCTCAACTGGTTCTTTAAAATCGCCTCCATCAGAGAGCTTGTCCCTCGATTGTATCTTTTCAGCAGGATTTTGACACACTTTTCCATGTCTTATTTCAGTGTTTAAGCATTTTCAATAATTCATATGTAGAAATTTTGACGCAAAAAAAATATTCAATGAAAAAAAACAGCAGTTTTTAAAGCACCAGCACTTGTACTGTTTAGAAAGTAAGTCTACAATGTTTTAATGATTAAGCCTCTGAAGCCTGACATATGAAATTGTATGAAAAATATAATTTGGCAATAGAACAGTTTATTGAACCTTTGGACAAAATCATTTTTTTTTTTTTTTTTTGGATTATCATATTTGATACATCAGGCTTTTATGTCTCATATAGTATGATGTAGGATAATTTGGAACTCATAATGGAGGAGGAAAAAACTCATATTTATTCAGAGGCCCATACTGAGCAGAAATATTTAATTTGCAGTTACTGATATTTATATGGCCAAAAAGTAAGGTGAAATTCTGTAAGCTTGTAATGTAAATCTTGCTTTAGAGCAAAAAGGCAATATAATTACAATAAAAGGCCTTTTCATTGCTAAAAAAGTACAAACTATCAATCAGATGACAGAAGACATACAGAAGATTGTGAAAAATGTGTTTTGATCATGCTTATAATAATTTGAAGGGCTTAGAAATTGGCATATAACATTTGATATAGTCAGCTTTATAGGATCATGGTTATGAGAAACCATTGAAAGATTGGAAAAAAAGAACCCAAATATGAATCGAACCCCAAGAATGTAATTGTGAAGCCTTGACTTTAGCTCAGATATGTCGAAGCTGCTATTCTGAAATGCAACCGCTTCTTGACAAAGTCGTAAGTATCTGAGCAATGCAACACTTCTGTTCATGCAGGTTGGTATTTTTATTGGTCACTGATGTCCTCTTTCTGTCCTTCAGTGGGATTCAGGAGACGCTACAGAGACTGACCGCGATGATTAGAGGAATAGGAGATCCGCTGGTGGCTGTATACGCACGCGCGTATTTATGTAGGGTGAGAAGAACAATATTTTTGATTGTTTTGTGTTTTTTAGCGGGTTTTCCCTACAACTTCGACTTTTTTGTTGTAACGTGGTGTTTCACACGTTTAGTTGCTGCATAGTGGATGATAAAATAAGCAAAAACCCTGTAGTTTCAAGCTGAAGGAGTGACCCGAGCCATATCATAGAGACTCTAGCTCTCTATCTTTCTCTCAGGTGGGGATGGAGGTGGCTCCGCATCTGAAGGACAGTCTCAATAAGAATTTCTTCGACCTGCTGGCCTCATTCCGTCAGGTTCATGGTGAAAGTGTGCAGAATCAGCTGGTGCTGCAGCGGGTGGAGATTCCCATCTATCTGACCCTGTATTCTCCTGCCATACACTGGATCCTGCAGTGTGTGGCATACAGAGCGCCAGAGGTATATACACGCACTCCACTCAGAGGAAATGCTTGACTAATTGTTTAATTTTCAATTAATCCTATGTTCGATTTAAAGTCAGACATGGAATATTCCTACCAGACAACTCCAACTTCTGCCCATAAAGACGTTCCATTGCATGTTTGGAGGATGTGTAAGGATGACAACACTACTATTAGCTTAACAGATGTTTGATTGTCAACCAAAAATGTCTCAAAGTCAAAACCAAACAACAATGTGCAGTGCTTGCATCTGACCTGCAGGTGTACGATTATTGCTTTGTGTTATTATTAATGTGTTTTAAAGTACATACAGTACCTGTCTATGCAGACATTTGCTATTGGCCACAGTGTTCATATGACAGCATGTTTATTGCCGCATCTCAGCACAGTTGTACATTTATACACAAGATTTCAAGTTGGATTCCATTCCACTGGACATTTTGACTTTCTTAGTTAAATGGAATGCAGTGTAACACTGGGAGTAAAAATGCCAGTTTTGCATGATCGCAGAAGTCGGTTAACTCGTAATGAACTGAAGTCACTGACTGCTTCAGTGATGGAAAACAGTCTTTTTTCTGTTTATAATTAAAACCTTGCATACGTAATACAGCGTTTTTGGCCGGATATGTGTAAATGCGAATCGTTTTGAAAACGTTTTTGGAAACTTTTTAAAAACGCGAGGGAAAAACTTTAACGTTTTTGACTACATCGTTGACGTGTAATCATAGCCTATAAGAATATGACATGCCGTTTCCCTACGCAAAAAAAAGTTTTGAATGTATTTTAATAATCAACAATAACAATCATTATTACAACATCAATAATAATTTTGGTAAAATCATCTGTGTAATGACTTTTTTATCTTTAATTTGTATACTTTATGTATGCTGTTTTAAATTATGTTAATCTCATATCATTTATATGCATTTGTCACCTTTGAGCAACATAAAAGACTATAGAATACCCAAGATGTGTCACTCAGGTAAAGTCAGCTCATCAATGCAGCTGCTGTTAGAATTCCCGGTTGCTATAGAAACAGTAAGCATTCTGAGACGTGCACCTAGGACTGCTATTTGAGCAAAATAAAAAACATTTATGATACAGTTGTTGTCAGATCTCATTGGTGATTTCAAATATGAAATTTAATCATAAGCTTGGGGAACAGTTTTGGAGAATTTGTTGTTTCCCTATTCAAAGAGATAGGAGCTGCACTTGCATGCCCGAGAGGCATTTCAAAGATGGCCGCCGAATGACATGACTTGCCTTAAAGGGACTTTGGCAGCATTAAACAGTATGTTCAAATAAACATGCAATGTTAGATGCAGCTTCTGGACCACTTTGACATTGTAAAGATGGCTTTTGTTGTTGTTGATCCTATTTTACTGGTAGCAGCCTAAAAGTATTCTAATTTATTAAATTGATTCAGTTTAAAGGTGTTGTATGTAGGATTGACACAGAGTGGTTGAACTAGGTATTGCAGTCCAAATTCAAAATATTGGAGAGGGTTTTTTTCACCCTGCCCCTCCTCCTCAGACTTGACGCACACGCACGTTGCTAGATTGATGACACCAACAAGAACGAGCGCACTTGGGAACATTCTTTCCAGTCACAACATTTTGAAATTAGTCCAAATGTGATCATATGTGTTTGTCTTTTAAAGGTTCTGCTAACAGAGATGATGGACAGATGCAAGAAGCTGGGCAACAAGTAAGATCTGCTAACTCTACTAAAAGTGCATCTCTATGAACCCTTTCATTCCAAGTTCAATTTTTTTTTATTTTTTGTTTTTTAATGCTAGGACAATTTTTAATTGTTCAGATGGCATGAGATAAGTGGCAAAAAATGATGCAAATTAAGCTTGTGAATAGTGTTGGTGCCTTCTTTTTGTTTAGTCGCATTGGACTTTCTGAGAGGCAGACATTATTGATAATTAGTGATGCTTACTTAGGGAAGAATCCACATTAGTATTGCTCATATTTATGAATTTCTTAAGACTGAATATTAAACTTCAGCATGTAATTCCTGCATCGGTTGTGCTATGTACAGGAATGATGATCTGTTTTGTTGAAAAGAGACTGACTTGCAAATTTTAGCCTAGCAAATGGACGAAAAATCAAAAAGCCTAAAAATTCCCATTAAGACCAGAATATCACAGATAACTTGGTGGTCGGCGCTTTTGACCAGTAAGTGGCCACTCAGAACAAACTAGCTTTGTAGTTGTGACTTTTGCATGTCCATGCATCTTCAGAAAATGTAAAAATCCATTACTGAATTAACAGCTGCAGCATTTATGTTTGAATCTGTAATATTCATTCATTTTCCCATAGTGCTCTCCTGCTGAACTCTGTCATGTGGGCTTTCCGGCAGAATTTGTCGCAATGAGAGCAACAGACTTTATCGGCATGATCAAAGACTGTGATGAAGCTGGATTTCCCAAGGTGACAGAACACACATCTGCAGTCTACAGACGGGCCAATAGCTCAGTGACTATGTTATAGTTTATACCCATGTTTGTATTTTGTGCAGCACCTGTTGTTTGCGTCACTGGGTCGCAGTCTGTCTGTTGCTGACCCTCCAGAGAGTGAGAGACTCTCCATACTCAACGAAGCTTGGAAGGTCATCACTAAAGTGCGCAGTCCAAGGGTAAACACCTCTGTTGGTGAATGAATGTTTTAAAGCACACAGTATAGAAAGAATTGAGCACAAAATGTAAAAAATCCACATGTACTGTGTGTTCTTCAACTCAGGATTACATCAACTGTGCTGAGATCTGGGTGGAGTTTACCTGCCGTCACTTCACAGTGAGTCATCAGTTCTGATTAGCTGAGATTTGTTTTTAAAATTCTGTCTTTTTTAACATGGTTTCAATTTGTTCCCCATAGAAACGGGAGGTGAATACGGTTCTTGCTGACATCATCAAACACATAACTCCAGACAGAGCTTTTGAGGATGCATATCCACAGGTACAGTATGTAAAAAAAACATACATATGCTGATGTCAGATGGTCTTGATGAAGTCATGGCAATTCATCTTATTCCTTTGTGTGTTTTAGCTGCAGTCAGTGATAAAGAAGATCCTCACATACTTCCATGACTTCTCAGTGCTTTTCTCAATGGTATGACTACAGCAAAAACAGACCTTTAGCAGGGTTTTACTCCAATCAGATTTGAATTGAGATTGCCAGTTCTTGAATTCGAATCAAACAGAATTGTAATCTGAATTTAAGTGGAACTGCTGTTAGAACAGAATGTTTTAACCTATGACAAATGATCAGTGAAATGGAGAAACAAAACAATAAAAAAGATTTAAAAATGAAATTTTTACAATTAACTTTGGTCACACTTTGTTTTAAGGTCCAGTTCTCGCCATTAACAAACAATTAACTATGACTTGTGCCTCAATAAACTCCTAAATTTGCTGCTGATTAATAGTTAGTAAGGTAGATATTAAATTTAGGTATTGGGCAGGATTAGGGATGTAGAATATGGTAATGCAGAATATGTGCTTTATAAATCCTAATAAATTGCCAATATGTTAATAATAGGCATGCTAATAAGCAACTAGTTAATAGCGAGTATTGGTCTCTATACTAAAAGTGTTACCTTAACTTTTTAATATTCTTTGTTGCTGTTGTAGCTAAATTAAAATCTATCTGTTTTGGTTACTTTGGTTTGGTTAATGTTTCAGTTGAGATAATGCATTCTACATATCAGGTAATAAATATGCATAATTATGCAAATTAATTATACTGATTATTATTTGTAATTTCAGAATGCTCGAGTTTGACTAATGAAATTCTTCCGTTGTGTGTTGAATTTCAAAGCATCACAAATCCCTTCAAGTTTTGTCCAAAATAAATACTTAGTAATCTCAATAAATATCTCAAAAAAAGTAGGATGATCAAACAAATGCTGATGTATAATGTTTTGATGATTGCAGGAGAAGTTCTTGCCCTTTCTGGACATGTTCCAGAAAGACAGCGTGAGGGTGGAGGTGTGTAAATCCATCATGGAGGTCTTCATCAAGTATGTTTGTCACTCACTATTCAGTATTAGAACAGCTCCTTCTCTGTGTAGCTAAACAAGTGTTCGGTTAATTCTAGTTCAAGTTAGAAGGTTTCTCTCTTAGTTGAGGCTGATGCATTTTCTGTTTAGACACCAGCAGGAACCAACGAGAGATCCAGTCATCCTCAACGCACTGCTGCACATCTGTAAGACCATGCATGACTCTGTCAAGTAAGTGGTTTTTTTTTATTTTTTATTTTTATAGTGTCTCACTATTAATGCAGAATTAGAGAGCGTTACATTGACGTGTTTGCATGTGGTTTTGGTGTTGTAGTGCTCTAACACTAGATGATGAGAAAAGAGCTCTGTCCCTGCTGATCAATGGATTTATTCGTATGGTGAGTCCCTGTCTTACAATACATCTGATAATCAGTCATCAAAAAACATGGAATTGAAAAGCAGTTATCTATTTTGAGAGCTCAACTGACACAAATATGATCTAGAATGTTTAAGGACAGTCAACCCAGAAAAAAAATAAATATAATAAAAAAAAAAAAATTCTAGTAATCACATACAGCATCATAAATTCATCTAGTTTAATCTCATGAAAATTGTTATATATCGAGCGCTTTGTATAGTCAACCTCCGATTAAAAAAAAGAAAGAAATAAAAAGGTTATATTTTTAAAAAACGAATGTAATGCAAAAAATTAAATAGTGATGTGAAAAAGTTCTTGCCACCCACCCCCTTTTTTTTTTGGCCACTCCAAAACCTTAATTTTGTTTTTCTTGAGCCATTCAGAGGTGTTTGTCATCATTGTCCTGCTGCATAACACAAGTTAGAGCTTGAGGTCACAAACTGATGGCTGGACATTCTCCAGCCATCAATTATGGCAAGTTATCCAGGTCCTGAAGCTCCAAAGCAGCCCCAGACCATCACACTACCACCCCCATGTTTGACTGTTGGTTAGGGATATGTCGGTACCAAATTTTCCAAATTTTACTTGCTTTATCTCTGTGTAATATTACAATTTGTTTGATGATCTGAATCTTTTAAAATTTAATTAAATTTAAAATTAAATTAAATTTATGCATTTAGCAGACGCTTTTATCCAAAGCGACTTACAGTGCATTCAGGCTATCAATTTTTACCTATCATGTGTTCCCGGGGAATCGAACCCCCAACCTTGCGCTTGTTTACGCAATGCTCTCCCACTTGAGCTACAGGAGCACTGTAGTGTTTTAAGTGTGACAAATATACAAAAAATAGGAAAGGGTGCAAAAACCTTTTCATGGCACTGTATTATTTAACTGTAAATTTTATGGTCAGAGTTAGCAACTACAATATGACATATATAGTTTCAATTTTTTTTTTTTATATTTTGGACCTTTTTTATCAGGTGTCATTTGGGAGGGACTTTGAGCAGCAGTTGAGTTTCTGTGTGGAAGCCAGGGCAACTTTCTGTAATCTGGAGCCTGTCATCATTCACCTGATTCATGTGAGCAGCCTGTGTCCTAATGTTCTGTGCCAGGGATTTCCAAATTTTTCTATGTGCTTGAAGTGCCCCGAGATTAATTTATATATATATATATATATATATATATATATATATATATATATATATATATATATATATATATATATATATATATATACTATGTGTGTTTGTTTGTAATTACATAATTATATAATGAGTGTATTATATATAACATTATAATAATAATATTATAATAATAGCCTGCATCTCATACGTTCATAATATGTGTTGACAGAGCTGTAGTATCTGCAGGGTCATGATAGAGGATTTCTTAGAACACATTATTCATATTCAGTCCTCAACTCTGTTTTAATGTCCCTATGGGCTTTATTGTAGTAAGCATATTGAAACTGAATGCTGTAAAGTCTAACATTAGTCTAATGGAGTGCTGAGGGACTGTCTGTCATGATGATATGAATGTCTCTCTTACAGACGGTGAATCAGTTAGCCATGGAGACCAGACGTGTAATGAAAGGCAATCACTCACGTAAAACGGCTGCTTTTGTCAGGGTTGGTTTTTTTTCTTTATCACTTTTACATAATGGTTGAATCTTATGAGGAACTTTTTCAAGTTGTAATTTGTAAATTATAATTGCTTCAGGAGATTCCCTCTAATACTACTGGATCCCTGCTTTATCCCATTTTAGCCCATAAGTGACTGAGTTTTTGCTGCCTGTTGTGTGTTTATTTGCAGGCATGTGCTGCCTACAGTTTCATCACCATTCCGTCCCTCACCAGTATCTTCAGCCGTCTCAACCTCTATCTGCTTTCTGGACAGGTAGCACTGGCCAACCAGTGTCTGTCCCAAGGTGAGTGCTGGAGTCTCTCTTAGAATGAAGATGCTCTTGTACATCCTTGTTCCAGCCTTTCATTGTGAAGGATAATTAAAATACACTACCATTCAAAAGAAACCATAATGTTGTGAAATAAAAATGTAATTTATTCCTGTGATAAAAAAACAGCCATTACTCCAGTTTTCAGTTTCACATAATCCATCAGAAATTATTTTAATATGCTGCTTAACTTTTAATATGATTAATAATTTTTTCTTTGCTGTGTAATATTTTTGTGGAAACAGTGATGTATTATTTTCAGGATTCTTTGATGAATAGAAAGTGCTTTGCTCTCGGTTGTTGAAGCCCTAAGACTGACCAGAGCGGCTTCCAAATCTTTAATACTTATCTTGCTGGATCTGTCCGCTGCTTTTGACATGGTTAACCACTAGATCCTCCTGTCCAAACCTATTGGCAAAGAGTATCTCAGGAACGGCACTCCAGTGGTTTGAGTCTTACCTCTCAGATAGGTTCTTCAAGGTATCTTGGAGGAGTGAGGTGTCCAAGTCACAACATCTAGTTACTGGGGTGCCTCAGGGCTCAGTTCTTGGACCAATTCTCTTCTCTGTCTACATGGCATCACTAGGTTCTGTCTTTCAGAAATATGGCTTTTCTTATCACTGCTATGCTTATTTCACTTCTTTTGGACTGATGCACTGCAACATCCACTGACTGGCATTAAACAGATTGAAGGATCAATTACAATTTTTAATATAACTCCGACTGGATTCATCTGAAAGACAAAAGTCATGTACACCTAGGATGAATTGAGGGTGAGTAATTTATGGGCTAATTTTCATTTTTGGGTGAACTAACCCTTTATCTTCCCTCATGGTGGAATGACCTTCCCAACCCAATCCAAGCTGCTGAGTCCTTAGCCATCTTCAAGAAACGTCTGATAACACATATTTTCCATCTTCATTTGACCCTCTAACACTAGCACTCTCTATTCTAATTCTATTATATCTACTTGTTTTCTTCTTTTAAAAAAATATATTTTCTATTCTAACTACTTGTTTTAATTAAAAAGAAAAGCAAAACACTAAAAAACACAAACACTAATATTCTCTGCTCTTTTTCTATTTGTTTAACTTATTTTTATTTAAAAAAGCTTACCTACTTGTTTCTATTCCATTTGTTTTCTTTTTATTTATTATAATAAAAATAAAAAAACTTGCTATGTATACTGTGTCAGACTAACCAAGTCTTCTCACAGCACTTCCTGAACATATTATTGCTCTTTTGTTAGTTTTGATTGCTTCTATAAGTCTTTTTGTAATAAATGTCTTTACAGTCATAATTCGTCAATTGAATTTATCTATACTGAATTTCTTTTTTGAAAAGTATTAATTTCTTAAAAAATAAAATTTCTTCAGACTTTTGAAAGGTAGTGTATTGTGGTTTTCCCACTAAAGATTTTTTTTTCTTGAGCTGCAAATCAGCTTATAAGAATGTTTTCTGAGGGTTCATGTTTGAAATCGCATTAATATTTAAATAATATTTCACAGTTGTACTGTTTGTACTGTACTTTTGATCAAATAAATACAGCCTTGATGAACATCAGAATCTTCTTTCCAAAGATCTTAAAGAGTCCAAACTTTCAGATGTATGTGTACAAAACTGACCTCATATCAGTGCAAAGAGCAGCCTCTGCCACGGTCAGCCAAGATTGGGTGTGATGGTATGGATTTGATATGGACTGTGAAAACTTAATTTTAATTTCTGTGACTGTTTCTCAGCGGATGCATTTCTGAAAGCAGCAGTCAGTCTTTTGCCAGAAGTCCCACGAACCATCAGCATTGAGGGTAAACAGCGATCATCTGAGTCCTTCCTCCTCGACTTCATTAACAACTTCCTCTCCACACTGCTTGTAGTGCCGGTAATACATGCCTTCATATTTGCAGGAGTGTTTTAGCCTCATCTCGCTAGTACATATCTAAGTGTGATTGTTGACTTGGTCTCGTAGGATCATCCAGAGCAGGGTGTGCTGTATCTGGTGCGAGGGCTGTTGAATATGGTGCAGGACTACACCTGGGAGGACAACAGTGATGCCAAGATCCGCGTCTACATCAGCGCTTTACCATTACTAGCAGCAATGAGCCAAGAAAGCTATCTTTATACCATTCCTAAAGGTACCGCAGTGAAGAAATGCAGACATGTTCTCTAATAAACACATCGGCTTAATGTCTTTCTAACACTGAAGTCTAAATGGAAGCATGTTTGTTCCTGTTGCAGTGGATTCCAATGAAACCCTCTATGGAGGAGATCCCAAGTTCATCGCAGAGATCAACAAGTTGTGTGAGACTCTGATCAGTCAAGTTCTGGATCATTTAAAGGGGCTTGGCCGAGATGAGGTGAGATACTGTGTCTCTAATAACGCTTTTCCACTGCGTGGTACAACTCGGCTCTGCATGGTTTGCCTTTCCACTTCAGTTTAGTATCGCTTTAGAGTGGGTGGGATTATTCATATGTCGTTATAGTTGCGCCGCCTCTACTGCCATGACTCCTAAAAAAAACGTTTTAATTGCGCGTTGCCCCATCAAGCTCTCGCTAGATCGCTCCTCTGATGTCAACGAGAGGAACGTCTGTACTTCCGCAACAGACAACAAAACTTTTTGGTTGGTAAAGAAAGGTGCGCTCGTTCAAAACAGTTGCTTTCGATCCTTCGCTGGCTGTGCTGATTTAAATCTAGCGGTTCTTATGTGTTTGTGTCGCAAGTTGAGTGATGCAGGTAATGAGGATTCTCTCCGGCCAATCCGTGATCAGCAGAGTTTACACGTCACGTTTTGGTAACGGTATGGTTCACGTGGAACCTCAACCGAGGTGGTACTAAAATAAAAAAGTACCAGGTACTGTACCCGGTGGAAAACCCTCCAAAAGTGAACCGTACCGATAAAACAATAAGTATAGTGTTCAAAATGAAAGTATTGTGACACGTTGTGGCTGTTGACAGTGGACATTAGAGGTCAAACGATATTAACCCCTGGGTTTCGCAGACAAGGCTCAAGCCTAGTCTCTGACTAAAATGTAAGTTTGAGCTAATTCACCTGAAAGAAACTTGCACTGATGGATCTTGAAATGTGTCAGTGCACTTGTTTTGTCTCAAGATGCACACCAGTAATGTTTTTTCTAAGGCATGTTTATAAAAATTACTTTAAAATCCTAATTGAACTATGGCCTAGTCCTGGTTTCTGTGACACTGGGCCATAGTGTTTGCTGATTAATCAGCACTGAGTCAGCGGCAAAAGTTGCTGAACTTTTATATATATTATTATATATTATAATGTTCATATGAGGGCAGATGGACATGATATATACTGTACAGGCCATTTGAAAATGTATATATTTATTTGTAATATTTCTTTAATAATTTCAAAACATTCGCAAGATTAAGTCACTATTGATAATTTTGTGATATATTTCAGCACTAATTAGTTTTTTGATAAATACATTTTCATTGAGTTTTTGTTCATATTAATGATTTTATAAATCAATTAATTGGTCATCTGTAAAGATATTTCTTTGAAACAGTATAAATAGTTTTTTAAAAAGTGTAAAAAAATAGATTTATATACAGCGCTGTTTCTGGATTTCAGCAATCATTGAAATTCAAAAGAAAATAAGTTCAGTTGTTGTACTTAATAGTAAAAAGTACAATTTAATGTTTTTACGTTTATATTTCTGGGTTAGATATTTCCACATTTAACACTAAAATTTTCATGGCATTGTATGTCAGGACAATCAAATATATGTGTATTATTATTATTATTATTATTAATGATTTAGTATGTCAGTGTGATATTTCTGTGTTTATTATGTTTGTTTCAGGGAGTGCGCAGACAGGGCAGTTTGGCTTTCTCTCTGTTTGGCTGTCTGTTGGCTCATGGTGATCTACGAAACAACAAACTCAATCAGCTGGCTGTCAACCTGTGGAACCTGAGTCACAAACATGGCTTTTGTGACACGCGCACATCGGTTAGTCATATGCACAGTCGCATTAGCACTCAGTGGCAAATACAATGCCCTGACCTCTCTCTCCTCCTCTCCAGGTTCGGACTCTGGAGTGCATCAAACATCAGGCGCAGCAGGCAGACATGAGCCATCTCTCTGACATGACAGCACGTCTGTCTCTGCAGTCCAGAGCCTGATGCACTGATGGAGACATTCCAGTGTCAGACAGTCAGAATCCCTGAGATGGTTTGACATTGATATTTTTCAAGTGTTCTTCAAATGATTACTGAAACTAACCAGTACTTCTATAGTCTAGTCCCAAATCTAGTCATGATCTATTAATATTTCTAGATTGTCTATAATGTCAGTTTGCACTTGTTTTTGTACAGTTTGTGTTCCTAACCAGGTATTATGTAATAAAATGCTTTAAATCATCTTGTGGATTTTGTTCGAGGACAAAAAATGAATTTCTATGGCTCTAAACTGCATGTTATAGGAAAAACGTTCCCTTGATTCGTCTTGATAGAAGCTGCTTAAGCTTCATCAGCTCAGTAGGTCTTGCTGTATGTTTCTCAGTGTTATTTTAGGCTACCTCCACACGAAGCCAGAGCTTTCCCTATCCAATTTTTTCTTTTCATTGTCTCAAGAAATATCTGCATCCGCACGAAACCACAAAACGATGTAGTACATGCCAGACCAGCATGTGGCGCTGTAATTCTGCCACAGAGATACACTTAAAACGGAGAAGACGACTTGGACTATGCGCATAAACCTTGCGCACAGTATATAAACAAACATTGAACAATACATTTATTAATCTGTGTTAATGTTAGTTAATAAAAATACAGTCGTTCAGTGGTTGTTCATGTTTTTGTTGCTGTTACATGACGCAGCGGTGTCTGACTATGGGCGAGATGTGGGCTGATGATGTCATTGTTTCAGAAAATATACAGATTCACTGTCCACAAGAAAATGCAAGGGCGGCATTTTCAAATTTACCCACTCTGGAAACCGTTTTCAAAAAAATATCAATTTCATTCTCCCAAAACGCTGGATCCGTGTGGACGAAATGCCGATACGATACAAAATTTATGCATATACAGCGAAACGCGTTCCCGTGTGGACAGGGCCTAAGTATCATTGAATATTAGTTTTTAATATTTTGAATTAAAGGTCTAGTACTGTCATCATTTACTCACCCTCAAATTGTTCTAAATCGGTATGAGTTTCTTTCTTCTGTTGAACATAAAAGCTCAAAAGAAATGGCAGAAGAAATATGACAAAGGAAGAGAAAGTTCAACACTCTTACTTCAGCAATAAAACATGAATGTGATGTTTAGCTAGTCATTTTTTGCGGATTCGTATAGTTGAAATGGATCATGGAAGGTCAGCAGCAAAGGTCTGCACTTACTCCCGATATCTCTCAACATGAGGACAGGAGGACTGTCAGTCAATAAATGGGAAACAGTAACTGGCGTTACTTATTTGAAAAGATATTTAGATATAAGATATTTTCTTGCAAATTAAAAAGTAAAGCTTTATTTTACTAGTTACTTGAAAAAAGGTAATCTGATTACGTAACTTGTGCTACTTGTAATGCATTACCCCCAACAAGTATTAACTATTACGTGTTAGCCTCACAACAGTTTACCAAAACAATGTCCAAATAGCTATTTGGTTGACATTAACCAATACTGCAGTACAACCCCAACATTTTATTTTTAACTAGCAGCACTTGTAACTTCATGTTTCCAGCAATGAAGACAAACAGGACATATCGATTTGTTACATCCATTTTCTATTGTTTTATTATGTTCAGTCACACCTCAGCAGAGAATGAAGCGGCCCCCTGGTGACCGAGACATTTATAACGGCATATTCACACGAACATGCATTCATCCACCTGCTCGCGCACATTTATAAGATCTGTGCTTTTCTCATTCTCACACATAGAATGTAACAGAAGTGGTGAAAATGTCCTGTCGAGGATACCGAAATATCCCTAGCTGTGTAGAGACACACAAAACCAAACCTTGTTTTGACTGAGCTATCATACTGTAGAATTTGTCAAAGTATATTAGAATGGATTATAAGTTAAGAGCAATTTAATTACTTTTTTTATTAATACATTGAGCGACCACCACCCTCAGTGGCAGGACAGGAAAGTCCCTCTCACAAACGAGGGTCCCTGACACCAACAGCTCAGTAGAACTACAAATGGAGGGCATCACAATTACATCTGAAGTGCGTCTGTTTCTGCTCTTTTACAAATTTTGTTCAACAGTCCGGGAAGTTTGATATTGTTGCACCTTCATTCTTTAAAAACTATACACAGAACAAAGTCCAACAATAACAGGAAATAGTTATAGTTATTGAAAAAGAGCGCCCAAACGGATGTGTGATTGGTCATTTTTCACATCAGTGAATGGTTTGGTATGGGGCTGGTTTATGATGTTATGATCAGTCCAGATGCTTCAGTCCAGCTCTATGGGGCTGCTGTCCTCCTGAGCTTCCTCACCCTCTTCCTCCTCACCTGAGCCCATTAGACTATTCAATAGGTTTCCTATTACAAAGAAATCGAATCAGAATGTTATTTTTTTTTTAACTCTTCACAACATATCCTTAGATTAAACCGTGCTGTGTATTATGCTGAACAAAAACAAGTACAGAAAATTGTCTGAGCCATTTTATTATTCCACCTCGGAATTAAAAAAAGAAAGAAAACTGTGACTTTTTAATCTCACAATTCTGACTTTTTTCCTTGCAACTCAGAATTTTTTTTTTTTTTTGTGAGAGAAGTCACACTGATCTTTTTATTCTATGGCAGAAATAAGTATCCATAGTTTTCTATTTCAAATTTCATTTTTTCCCCAAATGTATACCACTTTTCACAATAAACATTTGTTTTAAAGCAGGTTTACAGAAAATCATGTTAAAGTTTATAATATCTAATCTTCATGTGTTCCAGTCACAGCAGATTAAAGCTGGATAATAATGTAGTTTACATTTTGCGACGATTCAAATATTTAAGCAGGTGAGATTATAGTGCATGATAAATATCGGCCGATAATTAATCCGCATCTCGTCAGTAAAGCCAGTTCTCTAATCAGCAGTAAATTCCATCAGGTGCGTGATTTCACATAGAGCAGCTGTTACTACACAGAGCCGCTGATTACAGAATCGGCTTTACTGACGAGATGTGCATTAATTATCGGCCGATATTTATGGTGCACCCCTAATAGCATACTTTATATCACCCTACATCAGTACACTATGTATGTGAATAAATTTGGAAATAAATAAATTACACACACACACTTCAGCAATAATACATTTACATTTTGCAGTGATTTTATATTTGCTATATCATACATATTGCATTACATGACTATACTGTATGTATGCAGATAAAGTAGGATTTAATGTTTAACTTAATATAATCACTGGACAACTATCCAGCTTACATTTTTCAATGATATAACAAGCAGTTTGCTATATAATTTGCTACACAGTACATACAATTGGATATACATATAGTAGTTTAATTATTCATTATTAATTATTAATTTAATTCATTTCATTCATTCATTCAATTAATTCAAAATGTGGAGATAATGAGAAATATGAAACCTGTGGTGTTTTGTTCAATTTTGAACAATTTGGTGTAACGCCAAGCCTTGGTGATGTGCATCACTGGCTGTCATTCATTGTCACTAACTGCTTTAGCATGAAATATCATGAATCATAACCAGCAGTCACACAGAGGTAGTTATGTTTCTTACCTAGCAAACCGCCATATGATGATGACTGTTTAGGTGGCACTCCAAAAAACAGTTGTCCTATTCTATCCAGATACTGAGGTCAAGAGAAGAACATATTTTAATGTTATACACAAATACCAAAAGTATATTTATAATCAATGAAGGTGTTATTATATGGATGGTGAATGTATCTTTTTGATTGTTTTAATGTTTGTAATTTAGCTTAGCATCAAGCCAACGTCTAAATATTTTTTTGTATTCTGTTGTGAAGATGATGTTGTAGTCAGATTATTAGGTCAAAAGTAGAACCCTTTTATCTCTAGGAACTGAGAAAGAAAAAAAAAAGGATGTTTGTGATATCTAACTCACCTCATTGTACATAGGGTCTCTCTTCAGTGATGGCTGATACTGCTCGCATAACACTGTGAAGACTGTCAACTTCCCACTGGAAATAAAACCACAATCATCCAGAGGTTGTATTAACCGTTTTGATCCATCATTTGCTTAAACACTAATGGATGATTCAAAATGTCAGATACAGTTACTTAGTCTAGTGATATCTCTTCAACTCGAGTCGTAGAGGAACAGTGTCTGGAAGACTTTAGGAACACTCCAATCAATGTAACCCATGTGTCTGTAATTTACAAGTAATTCTAAACATCTTTAACAGCTTGTTCACATATGCTTGGTTAGAGTTAAAGATACACTCAGCAGGACAATGGCCCTCTAGGACTGGAGAATGAAGAGCTCTGGTCTGCTGCGTTTCCACAGTAAAGGATGCCAAGAGGCAACAGAAGTAAAGAGAAGGGGAGAAACATCAAATTTTATAAGCTGGGGGAAAGGCGTAAGTGTCTAGAGGAATAAGTCATGGGATACTGTTTCTTAAATCGGGTCACCAGATCATAAGATCACACCATTGTTTTTTCTCACATTACAAAAGACAAAGAAAAAAAAAAGAACTTGCAACACAGCTCTTAGTAAGACTAAAATAACTCAGTCACACTGATATCAAACGGCACTTGTATAAAAATAGAGCAGCAGACAAGAAAATGTTCACTCATTTGTAGAATTTTGTCTTAGAATTTTAGAATATAGAGCAGGGGTTCTCAACTCTAGGTCCATTTTCTTGCAGAGTTTAGCTCCAGTCCTAATGAAATATCTAAACAAGCTAATCAAGGTCTTCAGGATTACTAGAAAGTTACAGGCAGATAAGTTTGATCAAGGTTGGAACAAGAAAGTGAACCTTGAGAGACTGAGCTGAGAATATATAGCATTCAAAAAAAACTGAATGCTCTATAATAGACAGAAAGGGCCTGATGCTGAGATGCAGAGCATGAATAGAGGATAGTATCTCACCCGTCCACAGCCAGCAGGAGGAACCACAGGAAGTTCAGCAGAGGCTGCACATACGGAGGACCCTTCTCTATAGACGGGTGCTTCTGTGTGTATGTGGTGAACACCACCAATGCGCTTGTCTTATTTTTTAGACAAAGGAACCTGCAGTCAAGAAAAGATACGGAGATGAATACCAAATCGTAAAAATAAGTATTTAAAGGGTTATTTCACCCAAATATAAAAATTCTGTCATTAATTACCCTTGTGTCATTTCAAACCCAGAAGACCTGCGTTCATCTTTGGAACACAAATAAATTTTTTTTTAGATGGAATCTGGAGCTGTCTGAGCCTGCATTGACAGCAATGCAACTGAAATGTTCCCATGTCCAGAAACATAGCAAGGAGAGCTGTGAATGAATCCATGTGACATCAGTGGTTCATCCGCAATTATATGAAGCTACGAGAATACTTTTTGTGCACAAAAAAAAAAAAAAAAAAAAAAAAAAAAAAGACTTAATTCAACAATTTGTCTCCTCCGCACCTCCCTGGTGCCATTTTGGAGAATATCTCAGCTGCGTCATGCTAGAACTGTTTCCTACGTTGTTGTGATTTGATCTGAACGGAAACAGTGTATCGGCATGACACAGCTGAGATATTCTCCAAAATGCCACCAGGGTGATGCGGAGGAGACAAATTGTTGAATAAAGTGTTTTTTTTTTTAGTTGTTTTGTTTTTTCACAGATCTCCTTGCTACGTTTCTAGATATGGGAACATTTCAGTTGTGTTGCTGTCTATGCAGGGTCAGACAGCTCCAGATTCCATCGAAAATCTTAATTTGCGTTCCGAAGATGAATGAAGGTCTTATGGGTATTTGGGTGAACTAATCCTTTAACATAAATTTACTGAATGTGACAATATTCGTTTAAATCACTGCATTTTAACCCATTTTATAAAAGCAGGAGTAGAGTAAAAAAGTAGTTCATACATCATAAAAGCAGTCCATATGACTTCTGCACTATTTTACAATTCTTCTAAATGCTATTTATATGATAGCTTGTCATTTGTTCTATTTGATATTTTTTTGGTTGCTTGTGTGAAGTTTATACGAAATTAATTTGTTTAATTTCGTTTTCGTTTTTTCCCTTGTGCTTTTAAAAAGTTTCCACGGCAACGATTTAAAAAATATTCACGTTTACACATATTTGCGAAAACAGCCAAAAACGCTGTATTATATATGCCTGGCCAGTAGTTGGTGCTGTCACCTTATTAGTAAACAGTACCATGCTCGTACTTTCTTTCCCGCTTTGATTTGAAATAATACAGGGTACAGCACGCCAGCACCTTTGTGCATGCAATTGAAGAGCACGTGCTCCGAGCACAGTACCATTTCCGCTCTGATTGCTGAAGTAAAGTTGGAGTGCGTGTCCGAAACGTCTTCCATTTGATGCTGTCATAAAGACATTCTGCATTTTAATTAAACAATGGTTCTTGTCACGAAGAAAAAATAAATAAATAAAAATAATAATAATGATAAAAATAAATAAATAAAAAAAAAAAAAAAAAAAAAAAAACGGAAGCAGCAGTTGTGAGTGGGGTGGCCAACCGTAGCCCCACCCCTGCATTAATGCCGTTAATTATTTTTAATGTGTTAAACTGAAAAAAATAAAATAAAAATCATTGCATGTGTTAACGCGCTAATTTTGACACCACTAATCTATACCCAAACACTTTCACAAAGTGTGTAAATGCTGCTCTCTCCCTTTTGAAAATGAGCAGAGTTTGTGTTGTGAATTCTCTCAGTGACTGCTTATTAATGTCCCAGTGAAGTCTTTTGTATGCAGTCTTTAGGGTTAAATGTCAATATGTCAAAAAACGTGTTGGAGCCCAGCCAGCACATTTCCATTTTAGTTACAGAGTTGAACTACTTGACTATTCAAGCACATATTATATAGTGGAGAACTCCAAGACAATAGGAGCTTTCCAACCAGATAGTTATAGGAACTTAGTTATAGGAACTAGCCACCAGGGCTAAAATGTTCACTAGGGCCATTTTCTAGCAATGCCATTTAAGCGCAGAAAAAAACTCCTGTACAGTTCTGTACAGTGGAGAACAACAAATGAAGTATCATGTTTACTTCAAATTTCATTACTGTGAAACATGCAGTGCATACAGTGCTGTGACAAGGTTTTTGCCCCCTTTCTGTTTTTGAATTGTTTTACATATTTGTCACACTTAAAAGATTCAAATCATCAAACAAATTTTAATATTACACAAAGATAATGCAAGTGAATATACAATGCAGTTTTTAAATGATGATTTCATTTATTAAAGGAAAAGGCTGTCACAATCTACTTGGCCCTACGTGAAAAATGAATTGCCCCTTCCAGTTAAATCATGAAAGAACTGTGATTAACCACATTATTTTAGAAAGCTGAGTTAAATTTCACTAGCCACACCCAGACCTGATAACTGCCAGACCTGTTGAATCAAGAAATCACTTAAATAGAACCTGTCTGACAAAGTGAAGCATGCTTAAAGAGCAACACATCATGCTGCGATCTAAAGAAATTCAAGAACAGATGAGAAACAAAACAGTTGACATGTATCAGTCTGGAAAGCTATTTCTAAGAGTTTGGGACTCCAGCGAACCCTGGTCAGAGCCATTATCCACAAATAAAGAAAACTTGGAACAGTAGTGAACCTTGCCAGTAGTGGCTGGCCTACCGAAATTATTCCAAGGTCGCAATGACGACTCATCCAGGAGGTCATAATAGAACCCAGAACAACAACCAAAGAAAAGCAGGCCTCACTTGCCTCAATTAAGGTCAGTGTTCATGATTCAACAATAAGAAAGAGACTGGGCAAAAACGGCATCCATGGGAAAGTTCCAAGGCAAAAGCCGCTACTGACCAAAAAGAACACAAAGGCTCGTCTCACATGTGCTAAAAATATATTGATTACCCCCAGACTTTTGGTCAAATATTCTGTGGACTGATGAGACAAAAGTTAAACTTTTTGGAAGGTGTGTGTCCCGTTAAATCTGGTGTAAAACGAACACAGGATTTCATAAAAAGGACATCATACCAACAGTCAAACATGGTGGTGGTAGTGTGATGGTCTGGGGCTGCTTTGCACCTTCAGGACCTGGGCGTCCTGCCATAATTGATGGAACCATGAATTCTGCACTCTATCAGCAAATCCTGAAGGAGAATGTCAAGCCATCAGTTTGTGACCTCAAGCGCACTTGGGGTATGCAGCACAATGATCCCAAACACACCAGCAAGTCAAAGGTTAAAACAAAGGTTTTGGAGTGGCCAAGTCAAAGTCCGGACTTCAATCCGATTAAGATGCTGTGGCATGACCTTAAACAGTCCATTCATGCTCGAAAACCCTCCAATGTGGCTGAATTAAAACAATTCTGCAAAGAAGAGTGGGCCAAAATTAAGGTTTATAGAACACATTGATCTCCTGAGACGGACAATATACACAGTGCACTGTACTAACATACAGATATCTCTTTCCACAACTCACCAAGAGAATGTGCCTCTTTCACATATGCATTAGTTCCTTTTCATCCCCTTCCTTCCGCTTACCCATCCTCCCTCCACTCAGCTCGCCCAGAATAGTCAATAGTATAATATAATGTTCTACATGAATGCAAGTGATATTTACAGTCATGTTTGATATCATTTGAATGTCTCTGTGCATCTGATATAATGGTCTCAATCTTACAAGAAGTAGACTAAAAGGTAGGGTTGCCCAGTAATGGTTGACAAACCGTTAGTTGACCAGAAGAAGCTTGGTCAACCAAAATTTTATTAGTTGCTTAGTCGCCAAAAAAAAAAAAACCACAGGCGAAGTCACGCAGTCCATGGCGGAAAGATCGTTAACGGCTGGTCTATGGTAAGTACATCGGGCATGACATCCAAACGCTATATGTATTACAGATAAGAGTAATATATCTTTCAAATCTGTAAAGACTCTACGTTTATTTGTTTGCAATCACAATAACAACAAAACATGGCGCTTTTGTAAAATAATGAAAGGAAACAGGATGTGCTTTCTTGCGTCTTGGTCTCTGAGATCTTGAGCGCGAAACTCCGAAACTCTGTGTTTGCTTGCCTTACAGACACATATATATATATATATACACACACACACTCCCTGACAAAAATCTTGTCGCCTATCCAAGTTGTAGGAACAACAAATAATAACTTGACTTCTAGTTGATCATTTGGAATCAGAAGTGGCTTATATGAAAGGCAAAGGCCTCTAGATTATGCTTATTTTACCAAAATAAAATCTTATCATGCCTTGATTTTTAATTATTTAATTAGGACAGAAAGGTCAGACTTTGCTTAGACAAATGTCTTGTCACATCTTTAAAGGATTCAACCAATCACAGATTAGAATGTCACCTGTGACAAATACTGTAATTAAAACATTCCCAGGTGTGTAGAAGAAGAACCCCAGCACACCCAACCTTCATTTGAAATGCATCCTGACCTCTGACAGCATGCCAAAGATTCAACCACAGACCAAAGTGCTGATCATCAAGAGCCTGAAGACCAAGTCTGCTGCTGAGGTGGCAGACATCTTTAATGTATCTAAACATCACGTGGAGAGGATAAGAAAAAGATTTGAAGAAACTGGTGAAGTTCATGACAGGCCCAGGTCAGGCAGACCCCGTAAGACAACTGTTCGAGGGGACCGTTTGTTGGTTCGACAGTCCAGGGCCAGCCCTTTTCAACTGCAGTAGAGCTACATAAGAACTGGTCACCAGAAAGCCCTGTATCTACAAGAACAAGTTGTCAAATTCTCTCACGCAGTGGTCTCAATGGCCGAATTAGTGCTCAGAAACCAGCATTAAACAGAAGACAACTAAAAAAATTGTGTTGCATTTGCCAAGGCCCACAGCATTCAGGTGTTAATTCAGCTTGATCAATACAAATTCAAATTGTTAGTTCCTGTCTCCATTTTGGAGAATGCTTGTCTTGGTCTGACAGAGGTATTTAAGGAAATGTTGCAAAAAACTCAGGCACGATTCTGTAGCCAGAAGCCCATAGTATGGTGTGTCTGGTATGCATTATTTACTCTTGTAATTGGCATAAAACATATTTACCTGACTGATAATAAATTGTTACATTTGATTTTATTCTGATTTACTTTGTAATTATTGACTCTAGTAGATTACGTTGTACCCTTGTTACCACATTTCCTGCATCAGGTTAGTAACGGACTAAAATTCAGTTGAGATGGAGCATAGGGCACGCCAACTGTATCTTCAGAGATCCGGCTAACACTTGGTATTAGTTCAAGTGTACTTGGATTGTAAGGGCTTATATGGAATTTCTGTTTGGGTCAACTAGATGTTGATTGACCAACCTAAATAGAGTGAGCCTAACCTCTTTTTATTGTAATATTATTCTAGCTAAGTGTACATAGAGAAACCATGGCATGACCATACCAAAGCTACTATCAGGGAAAGTAATGTTGGTCAGCTTGTATCTATAGTAGTGGTTGTGACCTCTGACAAGAAATAATGTTGCTTTATACCAAAGTGTACAAAATCTATGGGGGCTTTATTGTTGTATTTTTAGAATTAGTTTTAGAATGAGCAAGCATAGGAGCGGCTGTCTAAAGTATTAGTCAATTACCTCTGTCTAATAACCAAGACTGACGAGAATGTGACGGAAAGGTACGCTAACGGGCTGCAAAAGCCCTTAATACTCAAGTTTTTAATGAAATGGGGAGTGTTCTTATTCTCAAGACAGAGAACTGGGGCTGATGGCAGCAGCGTCAACTTCAATACCACTAGGGCTACTACACATGCACCCTTTAGTGCCAAACAGCTACCTCAGCGCTCTGGCACCATGGACAGTGGTGCTACTCAGCTGCCTTGGAGCTTTGGCAGTGTGGAGAGTTTATAGAATTTATATGGAAATTTTGGAGATTTTAAATATTAAAAATTGGCTTACATTTTTTAGTTAGGGGGTGTCATAATAGCTGGTTCAAGAGTAAAAAAAATACCTGCAAGACATTTGTTTTGACCATAATCCATGCACCAGAGCTGAATGTGGATGGGGGCACCCTATGATTTGCACGCCCCTCCGAAGGGAGAAGAACCTCGTCATCTTTGGTTAAAACTAAAAGCCTTAAACTTAAAGAAACCACCTAAATTTCTGTACGTTTGCTCTTTCCACTTTGTTGATGGTAGACCCACAGAAAAACATCCATTTCCTGAGAAACGATGCTCCAGTGGAGACTCCGAGGAGATGTTTCGTCAGGATTTATCCACTAACAGGTGTGTTACAGCTTCTTGTTAAGTTACGTGCTCTTACAAAAGACATTGTTTAAACTATTTATTTATTGCTGACACTCATATTGGGCATGAATAATATTTAATGCTAAGTTGCAGTTGTTGATAAAAGTAGAAAACTGTTACAAAAAAAGCCCATAGAGGGATAGCCAAAATTAAAATTGTCATTTACTTACTCTCGAGTTGTTGCAAACTTGTGTTAATTTCTTTTTGCTGCTGAACACAAAGCAAGATATTTCGAAGAATGTTTGTAACCAAGCAAATCTTGGGTCCCAATCACTTCCATAGTAACAAGAAATAATACTATGGAAGTGAATACGATCCAAGAATAGTTTGTATATTAACATTATTCCAAATATACTACTTTGTGTTCAGTAGAACAAAGAAATTTATACAGGTTTAGAACAACTTGATGTTGAGTAAATGATGAAAATGTTCACTTTTGGGTGAACTATCCCTGAAAGCCATGTACTGCGATTGGATTGAATAAAAGGACCACTGTACTGGGACTGGAACACCATGGTTGGTGCCATGTACAAAATACTTTTGCAACTTTTTCTAAATAGGGGGTGGAGAATTTATTAGTTTCTCCTTAGCATCTGACTGACTTCAGTGTTGTTTTGCAGATGATGAGCAAGGTGACCGTGAGACCGCACAAACGGAGCCATTGCAGCTGCCCCTTCAGTACAGTGATGCCTAAAGTCCAGGCATTGACAGATCACAATTAATGCCTTAAAATAATGTTACACAAGGCAATACAGTTCCACAGTGAAGATCCCTTAGCCCTTGCCATTCTCAAGAATGACACTAGCTCTTTATTGTACATTGTTAATTTCTACACTTCCAATTTTAAGATACACATAATGGATCAAATTTTGAGGACCATGATGAAGCTGAAGTTAAATTTACTCCAATGAGATCACAAGTCTACATTCCATGTCATTTTATATGAAATTTAAAATGGTGTATTCATTTTGGATACATTGTGTAGTTGTTTGGAATTATTCAGTTTGACCATTAAATATACCGTTTTTACACAAATATTTTTTAAAATATCTTATATTGCTTCTTTCTCCTTATATATGCACACACACAAACACACAATTAAAATGTCAAGGTGCAGTATATTTTGATTTCCCCCCACTGAAAATGATACAGTTTAGCAATGCTAGGTAAATAATGGTCAATTTGTCATTTTTTTCAAAATTCATGGAACAACTGAAAAACATTCTGAATAGTACTGTAAAACAGATAATTGAATCCAAAATAAAAAGTTATATAAATAAATATATAAAAAGTACACGCATATATTATAGTTACAACTATTATTTTACATGCAATTCTGCATTGCCTAATTCTGCACTATATAGTAATCAGGTTACGGATAAGGACCAAAAAAAAAAAAAAAATCATTAATACTTTAAAACATTAAGTGATTTCACAGATGAAAGAGAAAAATGAGACATTAATCATTTATCAGTTACCTAAATCCTCAATGCAATCACATAACTACAGGGATTCACGTCTGCTTTTAAAAACATGAATTCGCTTTCTGTTTTATGTACCAGCACTCGGCCGACTTTTCCGCTGTGCAGGTAACGTTATTGATATATGCCTCAGTGCTTTTATAATTCTGCATCGAAGACCCGTCTGCTCTAAGCGACAAAACAAAATATTTAAAAAGTTATGGCAGGCCACTTCTTCATTTCATCCTCCCACTGTGTAATACAGTAAATATTTACCATCACGGTGTTTAATAGTGTTCTGTGTGTGCGCCCACCATATTGCTCCTATGCTCCTTACCTACCAGCTAGCGAAACGGAAGTTTAACACATTATAAGGAAGTACGTCATCGTATCTACTTCTGCGTTGTAAAATAAGGTGGATAGGTTTTCTGTATTGAACCAGAGGTTTATACACCGGGTTGTGGATGCCATTTCATTGGCTTATGAATCTCAGGGCTTGCACTGTCCAATTGGAGTAAGAACCTATTTTACCAGAGAAATTGCTTCCTTCTTGGTGTGAGCAAATGTTGTTTCCATCTTAGTCTCGTTAAGCCAGACTTTCAGACTGATGGCAGAAGGTCTGGGAACCTTGGACGCTTTGAATGGCTAAGGCCCACCTAAGAGGCCATATAACTGACAGGTAAAGCAACCAATCACATTTTGTTTATTGCTGTGACATGAGCAAATCAGGTAATGTGGTTGAAAACGCACCTCTGTTTTGGCCTCGCCCACCGATCTGGTAACTCCCTTTATTGTCCTGCAGAGACCTATACTTGGTTTTCTCTCAACGGCTCCACTCTTGAGCCGGGCCGGGCCAGGCCAGGCTAGCTCTGTACTTCAACATGGTGTGATTAGACACTTTTCCCCAGAGAGTCAGTTATTGATGCAATTGAAAGGGAACATCTCAGGTTGTGTAACCTCATTTTTCACAGGATGAGGGAACCTTCTAAGATGTACTATGCCTCTTTGCCTTCAGTGAAAAGATTCTGAGAAACTGGTGAATAGCACCACTTTATACATGCAGAAAGCCTGCCATCAATTACGTGCACTCGAACAGCATTGGCCAGTGTTTTACACTGACGTTAGAGCTGCACGATTAATCGAAATTAAACTATAATCGTGATTCAGCAAAGGCTATATTTTTGTCATGCACAGCTTGTCAGTGAAACACGGTTCTGTGATCAGTAGTAAATCTCCATCCGAAGGCCAGAAGGCCTGAAACTCCAAATATGCCCTGCAGAAAAAAGGTACTGCACATAGTTCCAGGAAATCCCATATAGTAGAGGCTGAATAAACAGAAGACTGAACTACATTCAATGCATGAAAAAAGTTATAGAAGCTGGCATGGCGTTAAACACAAACAAACAACCAAACAAGGATTTTTATCAAACACTCGACTGACATTATGAAGTGAGTCTGGAGTAAAAACGCTATTAAATATCATCTTTTGGACAAGCGGTTCATAAATGCTTCTCATGTTTGGAAAGATGTTTGAAGTGTATCATTTACTAATAAATCATTTACTACTGGTCAAAGAACCGTACCTCACCGACAAGCTGCGCATAAAAGCTTTCGTGATTTAATAAATTGCACTTACCCAAGCAGTTTAATCGCGATTTCGTTTCGATTTCAATTAATTGTGCAGCTCTAACTGAAGTTAATCAGGGCTTCGGTATTTTTGTATGTAGATGTGTTTTTTGTATATTTTGAGACTTATTTTGTAATATCTCGTTCCCTCAGGGAACAAAGTTTATTTAGGGGTGTAATCCTTACCCCTAATCCTTTTATAGTATTGTATAGGTAGGTGTCTTAGTAGCACAAAGGACGAGTGAGCGTGATCATCCCTTCCTCCTTACTACTAGTTTTAAGAGAGAAATAAACACGAATGCCACATGTAATCGCTTAATCAGTGTTTCAACTGCAGAAAGACAAAAAAAAAAAAACAGCTTGTAAACAAAACGTCATGCAGCATTTCATTTACCTCAGGCAAGTGTCCAAAACTCGTTAGTCCGCTAGAGAAATTAAGTCTAAAGAAAGTGCATTTCATGAAATATTAAACTACTCATCATATTTCACTTTACCAGTTAGTGATGTCTAAATTATTTAATGTATGTTTAAATAAATCTATTATGAAATAAGCTATGACAGTCAGCCACTGTGTACGTACATGAATATATTTCAACAACAGATAAAAATTTAATCATTTAGAAGTTAATTTAAAAACTGCATTATGGGCAATTTACATGTTTGCATACAATTTTTTTAAGTTGAGTGTTGATTTTTATATTTAAAAATAAATATTAATTTAATTAAAGTTTGGGCTCTGTTAATTGTAACCTTATAGCAATGTAAAAGGGATCTAAAAGGGCTAGTTTAGAGCATAAGCTGAGGTAGATTTTTATGCCTAGGATAATAATTTTAATTGTAATTGAATTTATTTAAAGAAAGAGCAGTTTGTTCAGTAAACCACTGTTTAATAAATAAAAAAAATTAACAATTTTGTGTTTAGTTTTCCCCCATGCTGGGAACTTCTAAACCATACCGAACCGAATCGTGACGTCAAAATTGAGGTACGTACCGAACCGTCAGGTTAGTGTACCATTACACCCCTAGCCCTGCAGAGACATAATTTCTCTGCTGTAGCTCTCAAGCATGTAAGCGTTCGGCCACATCAGGTTTGACCTTAATAACGACTAGCTATACGTGCAATGTCACAACATCAGATGTCACATCTGAACAAAACTGAACAACATTAAGCAAGATTTTTTTCATTTTCTGTGAACTTAAAATCAGGTCTATTCCTCACACAAAACTATCATATAGATTTGGAAGACATGAAATACAATGCATTTTTTTTTTTTTTTAATGGGAGCTAGACAGCCCCGGTCCCAATTCACTTCTGTACACTGTATAGCAGAGTGGCCTACACATTCTTTTCTTATATTTCTGCTTTTGTATTTTGCAATAGAAATAGTCAAACTGGTCTGAAACTGCAATGTGGTGTTAAAATAATAATAAAATTTTCAAATTCCAGAACTCACTGTAAGACGGCCTGTGCTACAAACATGTCCACCTCTCCGTGAAAACCTTGCGCTGATGAATACTCCACCAACATCTGTGCACAGCCTTCTCCATCAGATGAGTGTAGGAAATGATAGCGTGATTCACTGTAGTTTTGCTCTAAATGCAAACAAACAAATGATATGGGTAACCCATTCTCAAAACAGCTGATTGTTCCTTTAGAATATATTGAATGATTACGGTCATGTCTGTTTTACCTTTCCACAATGTGAGCGCCAGCAGCTGGTGTAGTTTGGGGTCACCCAACTTCCCCGAGCCTCCTGATGACCACTTGATAGCTCTGGAGACAAACGCCACTCGCTCTGGTGAATTTGGGTCCATCAGGCTGAAGAGTTTAGCCAAATGCTCTAGAACAAACACCAAGAATGTAATTCCACAATTAAAAGGCTATCATGCATTTGCTGCAGTTTGTAGGTATTGTAGATTGTGTAGGGTTGGGAAATGTTGAATATTTATTATACTCTGTATTTTTTTTTTTATTTAAACAACTATTACATTAAACACTTTTAATCTAACTGGTGGTTAGTTGAAATGATGGTTCCACTGACTGACCAAAACACACACACACACACAAACACACACACACACACACACACACACACACACACACACAAACTGCTTTTCAACAACTTTGAAGGAGCTAGTGTAAAAACATAAATATAAAATAATAATAATAATGTCTCAATTAGTTATATTGCAAAGCTATTGTATTTAACAGCTTGGTGCTGCAGTACATTTGAACTCAATATTGGCTACCAATATTCACACACTGGTTTTAGCTTAAAAATAAATAAACCTTCTGAATATTCTGACAATTCAGTTCTAACTACAGATAAAGCTAAATATAACCACACCTCTAATTGATAACCTCCAAATTAATAACAATCACCAGCACAACAGCCTTAATAATATAATGTTCAATAAACTCACCAAGTGTCTCATCATCTACTTTGGCCCCAGATTTCTCCAGGGACTCTAGTACCAGCATGGACAGATCTGCAGCACTGTTTCGCTGTTTAGAAAATTACACATTAGTGCAGAGATCTTACAAAGGAAAGAGGTTCACAAAACCAGTAACAACTGACCTGTTCAGATATTACATGACATGATAAATTATTGACCTTAAATTGATAGAGAGGAACACATACCTGATTATAACTAAAGAAGAGCAATGCTCCATTGTACATCAACTCTCTGGCCTCTGCATGCTTCTCTTGTGACATGTACCTGCACCCAAAACAACATGGTATTAATACTGCGTTTCTGTGATAGAGGTCATTCAGTCCTCATGGGACACAGCAAAATAATAAAAATAAATAAATAAATGTCCATAATGATTAAAAAAGATGTTATTAAAAAAATATATCAATATATCAATACACGCATCAAGTTCTTCAAAATATATTAATTGTGTTCATGTTGGTTTTGACACACTTATTAGGCTTACAGTTTTAATTTATATTTGACCCTATAAATATTGTGATGTAACTATCGGGTAAAATGCAAAAACATTTTATTTGAAAAACATGAAAACATGTGACTGTGCACATTGTGACTTTTCATATATGTATTTTTTATAACAAATACCGTGTATTTTCAGAGAGTTCCATCCCACAGCATTTTACAACCTGAACTAACCTTGCCATTAAAGGCCACATTATCTGACTTGTTGAGTTTGGCACACAGTCATGAGGCTCCTTTCTGCATGTTCCTTCATGCAGATTGCACCTTGTGACTTACCAAATATTAATAAGCAGCTGAGTCTGTTAAGCCTATTTTTCCCCTAAGACAAAAGGCAATAAAACATTTATACTTGACTACTTAAAATGTTTACTATGTTAGTACATGTAGAGTGCATCACCCTGATATTTACTTGCAGTCTTATCTGTGCAATATTTGATACTGCAGATGTTGCTCGTCTCAGCATAATAAGTAAAAGACGTTTGGCCACAAAAGGAAGAATGACTGGCAGATGTGGTTTTAAAAAATAATTTTTGTTGTCTTTATCACATTTGTCTGAATTCATCGGAATATTTTAGAGAGACTTTATACACAAAAGGTGACATTTCACAATTATCCCACTGTCGTATTATATACTATTTTGTTGTTGTTGATGTTTTGTACGGGGGGGGGGGTAGTATTATTATATTACAATATTAATGACAGATTCTTCAGCTGGTCCAATTGATTATCAACCTTGCTCTTCAGATTAGCATGTAGCTAGCTACATAGCTCACGCTGATATTATGACATAAACGACGTCGAGACTAGCCAATCAGAGATAAGATAGGACTCAAGGGGCGGGTGCGAATGAGCAGTTGGCCAATCAACACAACCGAGAAACGTGCTCGAGTGACAACAAGAAAGATCTGGAAGCGACGGGTCCCCGGCCAGTCATTACTACTCCTCGATAAAACTTACCTGAAGAATAATGTCCGGTACATCTGATGGGCCTCATAATAATCTCCTCTCTCCACACTGGCTCTCAGTTTGCCCTCCACTCGCTGTACTCCTCCGCGGTTCCTGGCGCTGGAGCTCTTCAGAGACTCCTGCTCCGACATGACTGCTCCGACCAACCAAACGCGATTACTGAGCCTTCAGACTCGCCGTACAATGACCTATAAGCCATCCACAGACGGACAGATGGATACTTTTTATATTTATTCCGTCGTTTTAATTATCGCAGATAAATTAAAAAAAAAAATTAAAATACAACGTTTGACACGATGGAGAGAAACATAAATATAAAGGTGGTCAAAATGGCTGAAAAGTACAGTACTATTTTCAATGATATATGAGCTACTGCAATTAATCAGTAAATCAATCAATAAATCGGTCAGTCAATAATAAGTAAAAAAGTATCACCATGTAGACAGTGCTCCAGAAATATAATATGAAAAAGAGGTAAAGGAATTTTCAATGAATCCAGCACATTTCTCATACTTGAGGTATTAAAGTAAGCAAGACCAGTGCAACAGATAAACAGAACAGACTTTATTATTTACATTTTTACATTTATTCTACAAATAAAATACAGATTCTGTGGGTACAATTTTGCAACCTGGATGAAAATAATTGTATTAAAATAGCTATATGGCTAGAAATGTCTCACCATTAAATGCTTTAGACTCACTAAATATGGTGTCTATATAACTACTATTCTTTAATTACTATGTACTAACATTGAAATGAATGATTTGACAAAATGTACTGTATGTAACATTTAAAAATGACTTACAAAACTTCTGCCAGACTGAGTTTGTGTCTCACTATTCAGACTTTACTTTCTCAGATGTAAACTTAACAATTCTTATATTACTCACATACTGAAGTATTATTAATTTAGTATTTTTTTTATTATTATTAATTCCATTTATACTCATTTTTAGGTTTGTAGACATATAAAGGTATTGTTATGATTAAAAGATGTTTATAGGATGACAGAAACTTATTCTTAAAAAAATAATTTTTTATATGCAAGGATGTTTTCTACATTTGTCGTGTTCTTTTCTGGGTACTAAGTGTTCTTTTCCAAGAGCTGGTATTTGCAGTGATATTTGATGTATGAATATTGCAAAGATCTGCTGTTTCTGTGCAAAAGGTGTAAAACCACAAACTTTGAAGTTAATTTAGATGGAGAAAATCATTTGGCATAACATGTGTAGTTACACAATGATTAAATTCATTTGATGTCTTGCGATCAGACATAAATATCTCGTGATGTATTAAGAGGATGTAAGTCTCCGATATATATATATATTTCCAATTGGCTTTTTCTTCTTTTCTTCTACTCAGCACATACTGCAAAAGCCTTTGATTTCTTATGACTTCTGAAGATTATTACTTCTCTCTCAGACATTTTTGCAGAATATACTCAGCTTGGATTTTGTATTCATTTTTAATCTTTTATCATTTTGTTTTCAATAAATGACAGTTTTACTGAAAGACTTCCATCTGCCTAGATTTCTCCATTTGCATCAAAGATAAATACCAAACATGATACTAAAAAGTCTGCATGAAATGGCTTGATTTCTGACTGAAACAAGAAGTCAGGTTGGGAAATTTCAAAGTCGTATGCCCTTTCAAAAATAGTCAGTAACCTTTTATTTATGTCACAATCCAGCAACAGTTATAAAGTGCAGTCTGAAAAGCGTGTCATTTATATCGATGAGTGGCGTTGTCTCATCTTCTTGTCAAAGCTGTTTATTATGCCTGTACATTGCTCTCTATATTACAGCATTCTGTGTAATTTAGATTCTAATTGGTCAGATACGAAATTCAATACGAACTGATAACCAAATTCAAATGGGTTAAATACACGTTGTGGTCTGCGCAAAATTGTGTGTCTGAACCACACTGTGTGTGCATTGCAGCGATTCAAGTGACACTCATGCGAAACCAGGTTTCAGTGGAAAGCAGTCTGAATCATTCACTTTGCTCTATATAGTGGCATTCACTATATAGAAAATAGAACACATGAACAAGTGACCAATTTCATACACAGTTTTTATAATCTAGAGAGCATATAATTGGACAAAAAATCTGATGAGAAACTGAAATTTTAATGCATAAATCTTCTAAATACAAATTTTGTGCTACTTTAATGGGGACTGTTAAAGGTCTGTTGCTTGCCTTGGCAAACACCACCAATAAATTAATAGAAAGCACAGAAAACATAGGTTGGGTTTGATATTTCTAGCGCTATTACCTTGGTTGAGTTACTGAGGGATCCGCTGGATTTGCTGGTTTAGATGGCTTAATAATTCTGACTTCATTGCAAATATATAAAGCACCTATATTACAAATATAAAGTGCCTCCTTTTAACATTTGTAAAAGGTGCATCAACAAAAAAAAAAAAAAAAATGCAGAACTGTAGAAGAACAGAATTAAAATTTGAACAGAAACAGAGGTGTTGTATAACAAAAAGGGCTTGTATAACAAAAAATTATCTGTTAAATACAAAAGTAAACATTTAGGAAACACAATTCCTTCTGGATTCCAAATGGAATTTGAGAAATCAGATATATCAAATTAGCTCAAAAGAGAAAAGTTTATAAATAATTACAATTAATTATGATTAATTACAATTATTTATATCAGCTGCCAGAAGTCACTGTAGCAGAATTACTGTAAATTGCCATCAACTAATCTGTTCGTCCAGCAAACAGATTACTAATGAAAGAAGCAATATTAAAACATCAAATATTGAACGTAATACATACGTTCCTCGACTAAAACGTCATGAAAATATGAAACCGCATAATGATTGATTGACCTATATGATAATGATTGGCTTTTGGAAGGACGGTGCTCTCTACAGCAGTTAAGACTGTCTCTTTTGAGCACGTAGAGCAAAATGATTATTAAGACCACCAAAACTGACACCACCAGAAGAAAGAAGATCAAGAGTCCATCTCTCAGGGAGTAATCTATGAGGAAAGAGTTTCAAAGGGATGATATAACCAATAAAACATGTTGGTGTGTTTTGTTTAGTTAGAGACTGAGAAGGAATGAGTGTGCTCTTATCGATATTCGATACTTCATCCTCTGTCGGCTCTGTCACAGTTGGGTGGAGCCCAGCCATTGTTACAATGACAATGGAACTGATCAGTACATGCCTATGAGAAAACCACACCATTGAAAACCAATAAGTGTTGATGAATTGGTTATTTAGTGAAAAGTGTTTTTTTACATGGCGTTGAAAAGTACTGTAAGTGGGACCAAAAATGAATACGGATTGACCTGCACTGATGAACCATTCACATTAACACCAGAAACATGGATTTCAAAAAGTAGTTAGTAACTTACTCCATTACTGTTAGAGTTTCTCTGGGAGTCACATTTATGACTCTGATCTAGAACTGAAGAATTCAAACGCGTAAAGTCCAAACACGCCTGAGAGAGAGAAATACAGGACTCAACTGTTTGTTCAAAGGTCATAGATCATAAAAAAAATGAAAGTATCAAACTCCAAATGGGATGACCATGTTGGTTCAAGAGTCCATTTAAAATCACAAATCTGTACTGTAGTCACTCAAACTAATTCTGTTAACTCTCTTTTAAAGTACTTTATGAATAAAATGCATCTGAAATGTTCTAATAGACACAAGGTGACACAATAAGCCTACAAAACAAATGTCTTGTTTTCTCCATTCTAACCTTTCCAGGAGCACAGACTGAGCCAGTTTTGACATCAGCTGGATCTGGCACATCCAGGCCCATGTTGAAGTCAACATTCATTTGATGATTGTGTTTCCCTCTATTTTTACTACACTCATCGTCACTCCTGCCGGTGTGTGGTTGCTGTCAAATATGCACTGGACTTTTCCACAAATAGCATAGCATTTTCCACAAAAAAACAGAAAGTATAAATTCACTCAGCTCTTTAGTTGTACAATAACAAAGCAGCATGTAAAATACAGCTGGACCTGAGATAGCTGAGTTATTTTACAAGAACATGTCGCAAGCCACATCTTCCCAATTTAACAACAGGGGTGTTGCGCCGACATACAGGCTAGGGACGTTGTGCTTTGGGCTTCCCAAGTTCGAGTCCCGGCTCATGGCACCCACAAGGCTATCTGCACCAACTGATATTTTTTAATAATGTAAAACATGCATGCTTTCACTTATGAAAAAGAAATGAAGTACTCACTGGACTTCACAAGGTTTCGGATTAGACCCAGAGTATCCACAGTTCCCAAACAAATTGCCAAGAGTATTAACATGACTAAAGCACTTATCATCTGCTTTCTTTGCCTCTGAATAGCCAGAGATACAGAGAAAAAAAACATGAATTCAAACATACAAAACAAGCTTCATATAAAATTTTAAACCACAGCATGTCATTTGAAGTTTGACCGTGTTCTAACAGACAGAAATTGACATATGATCACCCAATATAAAGAGATAAAAATAAGAACAATAAGAAGAACCTGAGCCAAAAAGCTGTTTGCACTGGTAGTCAAATGTCTGGCAACGGCCCTCAAATCAGAAGGTTGCATTATCTGCACACGGGAGGCCTTCCATCACGTAGAAATCTGCTGGACAGAATGGAGATGTTACACCGCAGACGGTCTGCAGGGTGTGCCGGCCACATTGATCTGCTCATAGTAAACCAATGGTACACTGTTAGAAAGATCTTATTTCACTTTTTTAAGAATAAATCTCATTAAAGTTTTGTTTATTAGTTATTTAGATATACATTAGCATTAATCCAGCTTTCACACTAAAAAATGCTGGGTTATTTAATCTACCCAACCGCTGGGTTATGAAATGCTTTACCCATTATGGGTTATTTTTATGGAATTTGGGTTATTTTGTGCAGTGAGTGTGCATATAGCCTATCCATCAACCCAACTTATATCGGTTGACCCAGCACGTGGGTTGTTTGTGCTTCGAACCTCATCATCATCATGAGAGTCCACACCGAGCGCTCGTCACAGCAGCGAACCTGACTGCTCATCCAGCGAGGCCAATAAATAATAAAAGGTATGTGTACACTACATGTCTAATTCACTTTGTCTGTGTTGCATTACCTATTAAAGTAGTATCTTTATATTGTCGAGGCTAGTTGGTTGGTTTGGCTTACGTTAGCCATTATCATGGAAGCACGGATAGCCTACAGCTTATCCGTTTGGTCTGAATTATATTAATGAATTAAATAAACAAGTTCATAATGCCCATGGGCATATAGTCATGTTTATTGAATTCGCCAGGCTAATTTGCCAGCTAGTTTCAAGCTTAAAGTTTCTAGTTGGCTAGGTGATTTGAGTTAGTTGCTTTGCTAGCTATATTATTTTAACTGGCTATAAACGAACGCGCTTGTTTTTCCTGAAGCTATAATGTGACATGTGAAGGCATAACACGGTGTTTGACTGATTAAAATATGTAAAAACAGTGAGATAATCTGGTATGTCTTGTTATGTGGTGAATAAATTCTTATTTAAAATGGCGGCCTGGCCTTTTTATTGAGTGGTTGATGTGACACCCCAAAGTATGTGCACATTTTGTGTAAAGGTGTTATACTTTAAGCAAAAGTTTATTTTTATTCATGTGAATTGTGAGAGATGTGGGACTTGAAAGTAAATCAGTACAGGGT
This sequence comes from Cyprinus carpio, assembly GCF_018340385.1. Classification (NCBI taxonomy): domain Eukaryota; kingdom Metazoa; phylum Chordata; class Actinopteri; order Cypriniformes; family Cyprinidae; genus Cyprinus; species Cyprinus carpio. The sequence goes on from NC_056608.1 coordinate 7,823,111, forward strand.
TAGAATAGTCTGTTGTGGTGAGAAACCAGGACTCTTATTTTGAAAACTGAAAGGAGGACTCTGATATAGGCGCTGTGTGCGCGCCCGCGCCCTTACATCTGAGCAACTGGTGCGACGTGACACGGATTTTTCCTCATCAAATTTTCCTGTTGTTTTGCAGGTATTATTGTTACAACAACTTGCTAATATGCACACGAGATCTTTAATGCAAATGTATATGTTCATACCGCAGATATTTCGGGGAATGACGTTCGGGGTTGATATGCAGACTGCCCGCCATTTTGTGAACGCTGTAACACGAGGTGATTGTGAAATGCGTTTAATTCGATTCAAATTAACTTCAGTTACAGGTTATAGTGTTCATTATGAGTTTACTTCAAATTTAAAAAACTTTAAAAAGTTTTAAATAAATAATTGTGAATTTGAGGCCTTAAATTTGGCTGGAAATCACAACCTCGATGCACTGTGAGCCTGTAGGTCTGCTCTTTTTGGCAACAGAGCGTGGAGAAGCATAAATTGAGCTTAAAAGCTAAAACAGTCAGTTAACAGACACAATACAGCTCACACTTCTGTGCTGTTTGATGCCTGCTGTTATACACTAAGCAGCAGGAACAATAATTGATCTACTTCTCTGAGGACAGACAGACGTACAGACAAACCCTGTTCTAACCGAAGCCCATGCTGTCAGTCAAACGTGCCTCTTTTCTATTCATTAAAGATTTTGATTTCTTGGCAGGAAATATGGTACACCCCAGGACGGAGCCAACGGCCAGCCACTGGATTCCTGGAGGAAAGGCTGCGGAACGTCAGGAAGCGGCTGAGATCAACCAGCAAGTCGCGGAGCATGGCACAGACGACACCAGCACAAATGCCAGATGATGGCACTCTTGCAAGGGCTCTCATACCAGGTAATTATTAAACAATAATTACCTGGAGCCGTTGGCTCCGTCCTGGGGTGTACCATATTTCCTGCCAAGAAATCGAAATCTTTAATGATGAAGCAAAACATCAATATTTCAGTAACTGACAACTTTGTTGTTCTTTTTTACAGAATGTACCATATCAGATGAACGTGCGTCACAGTTTAAAGAATGGTTGAGAAACAATTCTCAGCCCCTCAGCCTGATGAGACCTACATGCAGAACACGGCAGTCTACAGGGCCACGTGGATTAGGGACAACAATTGGACCATCGATCAGATCCTCGAAGAGTTCCCTCGCTTAATGACCAAAGGCATGGTAGGTATAGGAAAATATAATCTTACATATGAGGAAACATTGTTTATAACGTTTTATTAGTGTGCCACATTAAATTGGTTTTAAAAATGTGTTTTCCATTGTATAGATTGCACAGGACTTTCTTGTCCTACATGGGGATGCTGCATCAAAGTTGTTTGAAACTTGGCTACCCATTTATGTTGAGAAGATCCTGTACCTGGCAAGACAGGAGGGGAAGCTGACATTGCCCTTGGATGGATTAACACCAGGTAATATTCTTGTCAGCAAATCTTGTAAATGCAGGGAATGCGATGGAATATGCAGGATATTTATGCAATTTTATGCGATGAAATTGCAGGGATTGTGAAATCACAGGTATGCTATTTCACATCGTATTGACACCTGTGTCTTCCTACAGATGGTGTTGGGGAACTCGCCCTGAGGCAGTTGCCAGCCTTGCTTCCACCTACAACTTAGAAAGGTGGCCGTGGTTTGTGTGGATTTCGCCATGAGGTTCAGGAATGCAGCTTGGCCTTAATCGACCATAAGCCTGTAAGTCCTCAAGCACATCTAAAGGGGAAACTTTATTCATTTTATCAACATATCTGAACTCAGCACGCACATGCATATCCAGGTTTGTTTTATTGTACTTTTGGGGACAGGCATAAAATATAGCCTGACAGTGATAGCTGTTCTAAAAGCTTACAACTCCTTGGTCACTATCAAAGCATCCTAGAACACCTCATTAGTGCCACAGGCTGATTACCTCTGTACCACACCGCACTGATGCAGTCATTTGTTCTAAAACAGGCACCAACAAAGTATTGAGTGCAGAAATTAACATATTTATCAGAAGGTTGACACTTTTGTATTTTAACCCATTTGGACCTGACTCCATGAGGTTGACTCTAAAGAAGTCTTCTAAATCTACAAAGCATTTGCGGCCCACTTATCTGACCACCTAACCCTGCTGCCTATCGGTCAGATAGGTGGGCCGCACGCATTTTCTGAGCATGTTTATTGTAATGTTAGATCATCAATCAATTTATGGCTTTTTAGGTCAATTGAGGTCTGAATCCTTTTTTTCATTGTTTTCTGTAATGTAAGCTATATGCTCTAAGACTCAGTCAAAAAAGGTTTGGAATATTTTGTGCAATGAAATGTAGACTATTATAGTTCAACTTTTTGAAGTAGAAATGCACTGAATCTTTTCCAAATTGTAAAGCTAACTAGACTTTATCATAAAACAATCATTTCTCTAGTGAGAACCAGGAAAATGGTCCTCACAATGTCTGTATTTTAATTCTACTATAATAGTCGGTAGACATTTGGTCCTTACTCACTCGCACTCTCGCTCTCTTGTATTTTCTTTTTTAGCCTGGAATAAACATTGTGGAGTACCTCCATGAGGCCAAGGCATGCAAGCCTTACCCCCACATCCTGACGCTGGGAAATGATCAGAGTGCATTTCAGGCCTTCGTCATAAAAGCTGGACAGGCCCTGGAACAAGAAACACTGCTTCAGGCCATTGATGTCTGCTTCAAGGCATTCTTGGTCTTTGACATCGAATACCCAAAGCAGTGTGAACATGTGTGGGAATTCATACAGAATGTGATATATGAAATCCCAGGAGGGGAGTCTAAAATTAAGTTTATTAAAACTAGAATACTTGCTTGCAAGTATAGCTAATGGCTCTTAAAAGTAGCATTTAGGAATTTGAATTTAACTATAGAGCTGCTGACTTTTGGCCTGTGGAATGTTCAGCCAGTTCAATCGAAATTGTTGTTTTGCTCTGAATGTTTTCCAAACTGAGTGAACTGCACCAGTTCCACTATATTGTCGATATTAATGTAATAAATTTTTTCAAAGATTCCATTGTTTTTGTATTGTTTGTTTATTGCACAATATATGCATCAATCTAGCATTTATTCTGTTCTAGGTTTGTAGTTTCACAGTTTTATATGGGTAGTCTACTGCAATTTATTTTGTTAAATTTTACTGTAATGTGTTGGACTTAATCTGGCATATGGGTTAATTTTACCCATCTTAATATGTAGTTAAATCAACCCATAATTGTAATTAATTTGACCCAGCGTTTGGGTATAATATTTAACAAATATGTAGTTAAATTAACCCATAATTGTATTTAATTTGACCCAGCATTTGGGTATAATATTTAACTCATCTGTTGGGTTAAAAATGACCAACCCATCTTCCTGGTTAAATTAACTACTGTTGGTCTGGTGCAATATTGATCCAGCGGTTGGGTTATAAAACAACCCAGGTTGGGTTATTTTTAACCCATCATTGCTTCCTAGATAAATGTACCTTATATAAGGATGTCAAGATGTTTACACTGGACGACATTCATAAACGACTAAGAAAATGATTTTTTGCAGTGCAAGGAAATTAAAAGAAGCAGAATAAAAAACTTTTTTTTTTCTCCATTCAGGGTTAAAGTAATAGTTCCCTAAAAAAGGTGCTAATATACACTCACAATGTGATATAATACTACCAAAAATATTATAATCCTTAACTCCATACCAAAATCCCAGATAGCCAGACAATGAAAATATAAATATAAATAAATAAATGTAAAAATTATTTGTGTTTGGGATGCTATGAGCATGGAGACTGTAGTGTGCATCGTAAGTTTGAAAACATTTAGCTTAAATGTTTAATATGAATAAAGAGTGCTCATAAATGGCTGCTGAGGTAGTATTCTCAAGTGAAGCGAGTTGAGGCTTGGACCCGGAAACAGCGCTTCTTACGTCACCACTTAACAACCAAATAGCGCTTCTTACGTCAATGATTGATAACAGTATAATTGTTTGTTTTTTTTCTTTTAAATAGCTAGATCAATGTGTGTATGTGTGTTGAGGAGTCTGACCTTGAGCTTCCTGGCATCACAACACTTATTAGTGCACTCCTGCAGCACAACAGCAACACTGCATTCAGTACAACAATACTAAAAAACTCTGGTCTGCAATACAGCAAATCCATTTAAATTTGAATTTCTTTTTAAAGATTTAATTTTAAAGGTGTCTTTGCCTTTCCATTAGGTTTTGAATAATGTCAGAACATTCAAAAGTTGAACAAACAGGACAAATGTAGGTCAGATTAAGAAAACATAACACATTTAACTTGTGTATTTCATGCAGGATCGTTATATTCATCAGAATTTAATATCATTTCTAAGTGGAGCAAATGATTCAAATTTGATTATTATGAAAATACTTTTTTTTAAGTAGAAATTAACACCCATTTGGGTTTCATGTTAACTAAAGTCATTTTTGGGTGATGACTGTGCCTTTAACACATGCAATAATCATAAGCATGGTTGTGTTGAGCATTAAAAACACAGACATAAAAGACCTGTGTGTCTACCCTTGGTTTCACAGACAAGGCTTTAGCCTAGTCCTAGACTATTTTGTACATCTGATCTGTTTCAACTGAAATAAACTTGCACTGACTGATCTTAAAACATGCCAGTGCCTTTGTTTTGTCTTAAGATGAACACCAGTAATGTTTTTTTCTAAGGCATGTTTATAAAAATTACTTAAATGTCCAAGTCTGGCTTAGGCTAAGCCCTGTCTATGAAACCGGGCCTACAACTTTTAAAGTCATCCTGGAAAAAAAAAATAATAAAAACATTGGAAATATAATTGATTGCAACTCATAATATTTCTATGGAAATAAAAAAGTTAAATGGAGTTTGTACAATTGGAGTTTATATGAAATGCTTTTATTGAGACTCGAGCTTTGACTGTGTACTGTTAAACAGGAAATTAAACCTCATACCTGTGGTGTGCCACAGTCGCACTCCTCTCCACTCTCTAGAATGCCATTTCCACACCTGGGCGCCGAGATGATGTTGTCTTGAGATGGTGGGTTCCTCAAACATGCCCCTCCACCTCTCTGAATCAACCTCTCAAAGTCTTTCTCACTGCAGTCACTGAATTTAGTTGCTCCTCTGCGTTCACACCCAAACACAAACATTGTACACATGAAGGACAGCAGGAAGGTTTTTATACAAGCCTCCTGTTTTCTCTAATTGAGGTCAACATGAAATGCTCTACACCCATTTTACTTTCATAATCATATGTATTTCTGAGTCCAACATGATATTCAACCAAAAAAAGTGATGAGGCCAGCTGGATAGGATTGTTGTTGAAAAAATAATTTTGGTCATGCTTTAGTTTAGGGACCTGTTATTATGACCTTGCCTCAATACTCCTAATTTGCAGCTTATTAATAGTAAGGTAGGCTAGTTGTTAAGTTTACGTATGGGGTTGGAATAAGGGATCTAAAATACTGACATGCAGAATAAGGCATTAATACTGTATGTGCTTTTAAGTACCAATAAGCAGAAATATGCATGCTTATAAGCAACTAGCTAATAGTAATAATTGGTCCCTAAACCAAAGTGTTTCTCAAATTTTGATGAGAGATTATGAAGCCAAAAAATATTTGAATGACCTTTAATGACCTTGGATGAATTGTGCACAATAAGACCATAAATGTGTAATTAGTACTGTAAGGCACGATATGATGAGAGATTACGAAGGCAAAAATATTTTAATGACCTTTAATGACCTCGGATGAACTGTGCACAATAAGACCAGAAATGTGTAATTAGCACTGTAAGCCTCTCTCTCTCTCTCTCTCTCTCTCTCTCTCTCTCTCTCTCTCTCTCTCTCTTTCTCTCTCTATATATATATATATATTTAACCATTCTTTTCTTTTAAATTATTATATATGTATTAACTTTATATTAAATTACTTATAATATATTATTTGAAATAGAATAAATATATTACATTTATTTACTATATTAAATGATTTAATATTTATTTAAATAAAATGCTATTTGTTTTATTGTACATTATTATTAATTATTATTTGGGAAAACAACATCAAATCAATTAAAAGTAATATGCATTTTTGCAAAATATCTATATCATTATAATATCATTATATTGCAAATATATATTTGCAAAAAAGTTTTAAATCAGAAAAATATTTTGCATATTATGGGTGGCCATTGGTATTTTATTTGTAATGCCTTTTAACAAATGTTATTGTTTAACAAGTTAAAAAACGTAAATGAAACTTTTAACTATTCTATTTTCTATTAACTGTGGAATAAAATATAAAATAAAATAAAATAAAATAAAATAAAATAATGTAAAAACAAAAATAAAATCATGTCATTTTGTATTCAACAGAATTTTTTATTTTTTTTAATCATACAGGTTTGGGACAACATGAGGGTAAGCAAATGATGTTTTGGGACGTGACATAATAGCACGAAGTAAAATGACTACCGCAAACAATAGCAAATGACGTTTACATCAGTTTTGCCGTATAAAGGGAAACTGCAATAAATCTGTGAGTTGAGTTAAATCTGGCCCTCAATGACAAAATAGTGCGATGAGCTAACTTGGCCAGACATGACCACACTGGGCCAACCAATGGAGTGGGTTCAGAGTGGGATTTTCTTTAATTTGACTAACGGTAGATCTACAGGAAACAATCATTGCTCAAGGGTGAACAAATAGTTTACTGAACTATTTATTGAAACACCAAAGCTACAGGATATGATGGAGTACTTACACAATAAGCTGTCCCACGTCATGCCTAAGTTGAGATAACAGTTCTGTCTTTCTCCACTGCACAAATCTGCCCAACACTTCCCCAGGATTACCATCTACATTGAAGGGGTTCTCCTTGTTAAAAATCTCCAAGCCAATCAGTGCTATCCGGATATTCAGCTGTTTGTAGTACTGGGGTGAACATATAGACAGCCACAAATATTTCATTACATCAGTCTATAAACATCAGTCACAATGAGAACTGCCCTGTCCTGCCATAGATTACAACAGTCTTAACACATTATTGACTGAGGTTAGGGTTGGGCTTCTCCTAACAATAACTTTATCTGTAGCTAAAATACTTACTGTATCCAGCAAGTTAGCCAACTGGACCATCTCTTTACGCATGGCAGTTGTATCGCTGTTCTTGAAGATGATCTGAGAACAGATAAACACACCTGTCAGAACTACACAATGATGAAAAGATCGTTTAAAAAAAAACAGACTTCTCATGGCTAATACTCACCCTTTGGTGGTCCACTACTAACACCAACTCCAAATATTTGGTTTCATTTTTTGTGCAGATTCAGTAGATTAAATGAAATGTCGAATGCATTTGTGCAACATGAAAAAAATGTGATATAACAACAAGGCATATTTTCCAACCATCGTAATGAGAGTGGTCCTCGCTGGAAGACGTTTCATTGGCCAGTCCACATATTAATGGTTCTGACTGACTGTCCTTCAACAGGTAGAGGAGGTGTTCATTGGTTTTGGAGTGCAAGCTGCGTTCCAGCCCATAGCTATTATTGCCAATGAGAATGATCCCCCCGAAACACAGTGTACAACGGTTGCAACCTAACCTGCCTTGCTAGCACAGTAATAACTTTCAATAATTAAGATTAAAAAGAAATGATGGCACCCAACTAACAAGTCAGACTGCATTTTAGACACTGAAAGTATTAGAAACATGCTTACCTGAGACCTTCACAGGTGCTGAGAGCTACGAGAGAGTCTTCATAACCTTCCACATGTCCTTGATAATGACAAAGCTCCTGGAACTAAACCACCAGCATTATTACAGCTCTTTTTTCAATACTATGTCAAGGTTAATGTTTTGTTTATTGGTTTTCATAAAGAGACCACATGACTAATTGCTTTCAAGGCTAGATGACCAATGTCCACTGATTAGAATGCATTTTTAACATACAGTTTCCTCATTCTGAAACATGCAATGTGGTGACACAAAAACAATTCTCACCAGTTTTTCTGTGCATGCTTTCTCTTTCTCCTGTATGAGACAATACAATAAAGTCCTTCGATAAAAAGTGTCTGGGAGAATAAAAGATCAAATTAAAAATTTTAATCATTAAACAACACTTAGAATATGTCAGTCAAACTCCTTCTAAAGTTCCTTACATGTTCTTTGGCAGATGCAGTATATGTTCATGACCATCAATCCTAACCGAGTATGAAATGCTATCAGCATGTCTATCCTGAATTCAGACACACCATTTTCAAATATGAAGAAAACAACGTTTAACTTACTTTCAGACACTGTTAATAGTGCTTTATACCTGTACAGGTATATCATCACATCATACTTCTTCCCATATGAAGTCTGGTGTGTGCTCTGGACTATGAAAGCATATACCACAAGAAGCAAATAAATATAACTGAAATAATGTCTGAATAACTGTTATATCTAGGCATTTGATCATTTGCAGGAGTTAGCTTTGTTCAGATTAAATATATTGATTACACATGTATCATCTATGTACGTTTATCGAGCTGTATGTTTATATAGCCTACCGTTTTTGTGATTTCATGAAGTTTGGGCTACACTGTTTTGGTAATAAACACTACTACAAAACTCTAATAATCTAATTTAAATATAATTTAACCTAGTTAGATTAAGTTTAAAACTATCTATTGTAAATAAGATATTTTCCCAGTATGATTAATACAATACAATACAATAGAGACTTTTACAGTAGTTTGTTGTCGGTGGAACAAAAAGTAATACATTTAGTGCTGTCAAATGATTAATCGTGATTAATCGCATTTATTATGTATATACAAATACACACACATACAATATATATTTTGAAAATGTTTACATATACTTACATGTATATATTTATATTTATATAAATTATATATATATATATATATATATATACACTTTGGAGATATTATATATACATATATATATATATATATATATATATACATATACATATACATATTTTTAATATATAAACAACATATTTTTCTTAAATATATACATGCATGTGTTTGTATTTATATACATAATAAATATACACAGTATACACACACACACACACACACACACACACACACACACATATATATATATATATATATATATTAGATAAACAAAAACTTTTATTTTGCATGCGATTAATCACAATTAATCGTTTGACAGCACTAAAATAAATCACATGTAATATAGCCTTTCATTTTAAGTTATTATGAATATTAAATAGTGTTAAGCTACTGCTCAAAAAGTTGAAATCAATCTATGAAAACTATTACAGGCCTGAGACACAAAGCTAAACAATTAATTAAAATGACCTTGGCCTAATAAAGTATTGCACCTGATAGTATCAGGGATAGCCTTAACTTTAAACCATTGTAAAATATTCCCCTCTGATACTTTTACTTTTCTCATCACTTAAAATAATCTCCACCAATAGAAAATCTTTAAAACCTTCAATCTTATAGAAGAATTCATAAATAAGTTATGTATGATTTAGTTATTTGGTTTTACCTATTTAAATATCTTGGGATATTTTTTTTTTTTTATTTATTTTTTTTGTTACTGTACCCACATGTTCTTGTGCTTGTTCTGATGTTTATGTGTATCTTTCTGATGAGAAAAAAAAAGCATTCACAATGACACAAACTCTTTATTCCTCCAGGGGGCGCTCAGAGCCGCATTCATGTAAGATGTTAGGAGCAAATGTAAAATTTTAATCCATCTTTCCAATCTTTATTTTTTTTTATTAATCTTATTTTTATTTAATTTTAACATGGTAAAACACTCCAAAAACAACAACAACAACAACAACAAAAAACATATAGATAAACCGTCCACAGACAGTTATATCTCTTTCGTCTTATAGTACAAAATAAATAAATAAATAAGTTAAAATACATAAATTTTCTTCCCACCAACAAATATCTTGCCAACTTTACTGTTGTCTGAACAAAAATGTGTTTATTCTCATTTTTGTGTTTTATATAAGAGCTTCAGAGGCAGTGAGACTTGTCTTATGATTAAAGTAATTTATTTATTTATTTATTTTCTCTCTCGCTCTCAAAATTGTAAATGAGATGAGTGATGGAATCACATTTTTTTTTAATTATTATTATTATTATTGTTTTTTTATTCAAGGAACAATAACAGACAATGTTATCAAGAAAACAACATTAAAATAAAATAAAATAAAAAACCTTGCCAGGGGGAGGAATGTATAAAATTTCAAAACAAAAATACACTATAAACATACACATGTATGTATATATAAAATCAAATAAATATATTGTAAAGTTCACAAACTTTCAAAGTTCTTGGAGCTTTCTTATTCACAGAGTATCTGATACTGTCAATATATATACCTATTTAAATCAACAAAACCATAAAATTGGGTTTTTTATTGTGAATGTGAAATTTGATCAACAGAATAAGTAAATTAATGAAGTAAAAGTACTGTTTCTCTTGGTCAGGGTACATTTTTAAACCGAGAAAGTCATTAATTCCATATAGTTGATTTTCTTATAGTATTGATGTTTTTGATATTTGATTTTTTTAGCTTATAAATTTTTGTAACTGAGTATGTGCAGTGCCAAAATAAGCGCAAGGCAGTTTCCTCATATTCATTTAAAAAAAATACAATTTACATTTATTCCTTTTTTTTAATTTTTGTAAATAATGATTTGCTGGATAAATTCTATGAATAAGCTTCTTTAATCTTATTTCTAAGATGATTTTTATGTTGTTTTATGTGGTAATTTTCTCCATTTTATTAATTTTATTTTTTTTATGTTCACCTTATTAGACAGTTCATAAGGTACAGTAACAATTTCTCTTTGGAAAAGAGTACGGATAGCTCTATTATTATTTTGGGGATTTACTGAAAAACGAATTTTACCAATATAAGTTTTAGTAACATCAAAAGACACTGAATCAGGAGAATGGTCTATATCAATACCTTTAAACAGCATTTGTGTTTATGAAGGGATTGTATGGTTTTTATCTGCAAATTCTTTTTGAGTAACTGGCATTTTACAATAAGAAAGGAATTAATTATAAGAAGAGTGTTTCTTCTTTATTATATAACTGACTAACCAATTTAATATCATTGTTAAACCAGTTCTTAAAAAAAGAAAGATTTATGTTTGTAAAGAATGTTTCTATTATTCCAGATGAAACAGTGATGCGGAGAAAAATTATGCTTATATATTAATGACCAAGAAGTACTTGTTTGTGGAAGGTATAACTTAGCTGGAATTTTATCTATATTATAAGTAGCTTTGTCGTCAGAGCAGATCTACTGGAGGGGCATTGGATCATCGGCGGGGGGGGCACTGTCGTTTGGTTTGATAAATATTTTTTTTTGACGCATTGGCAACATCATAGTAGCATGGAAATCCAGGCCTAAATCTGAAAGATCTATATAGAATGACAATGAACGATTTAGACTTGAGTTTTTATCTAAAAGAGGAACAGAAGGCAGCGCTGAAATTTGCTTTTTTGCCGACCGGATACGGCAAGAGTCAGTTAGCTCCAATGATCTATATAGAATGACATTCTACCCTAGAATGTTAGCTCCAATGATCTATCTATATAGAATTGTGACGAGTGGGGCGGGGGCCGAGAGCCGTGGGAACGGAGCGAGGCCGGTGGAGTGATTTGGGAAATGAGCAACACCTGCTCCACTCACCGGTCTCGATTCCCACGGAGGAGATTGGGAGGATACAAAAGAGGAGCGACGACAGTGAAGGACGAGAGAGGACCAGGCCTGGGGTTTTATTTTGTGTTTGGTTTTTGTTTGTGCGCGGCAGTCGCCCGTGAGGGGCTGTCGCGATGTTTTATCTTTATTTGGTTATTAAGTTTTATTTGAATGTTCGCCGGTTCCCGCCTCCTTCTTCCCGTGACTATGGAGTTTTTTATTATTACAAGAATGTCATTATATATTTTTTTATTTTTACCTGTCTTGATTCCTAATACACAACAGATGACGATTGTTAGTTAAAACGTTCAGAATACGATTCCATATAAGGTTAGTATAGCCTAGTTCAGCACTTTGCGAATGGACAGCGACTCAAGTAGCACGTAGTAGCCTATTCTCGCGTTCGAGTTCAGTAGCCTACATTTTTGGGAAACGCGCGAGGAATTGCGGCTAACGTTCATAACCTTGCACGTAGAGAGCGCTTTTAAAAGGCTAAGATAGGCTAGGCTACATCGTTATCGGGAAACCTGGCCCAGAACAGATAGCCTAAACAACAGAACAGGACAGAAAATAATAATATAAATATAATATAGGCTAAATAAGAAACATAAAATAGGCCTACAATAAATAGCAATATATGTTTTATACTTAAATAATTAAAAAATTACGACGACAAAAATAAAACACTGAATCAGTTTGAAGCTTTGAAAAACCGGCAAAAAAAAATGTACCCATTAGACAAAGTTTGTTTCGTATAGATCTTTCTGAAAACTTAAGGCTTTTTTCTTCAGAAAACGAGTTGGACATCATCACACAAATGTCTGCGTATTAAATCTTTTGGGGGTTGTCCGGAGCTAGCATTCGCAGAAGAAGGGCCAGCTCGATCGGCTCTCATAGACCGTGGTACTGGTGGTCGTGGCTGGAGTATCTAAGTCTGCTGATTGACGAGGCTGCGGATGTCTAAAACATTTTCGTAAATCCATTTTTTTTTTTTTTAGAAATTTTTAAAATTAGCTGCTAACAACTGTCTATAATATAGACGGACAAACTGTTCTTCAACTTGAAATGGATTTTGGGCGCGTGCTGCAAATCAAATGTGACAAGTTTACTCTGCGACCAATAAGCATTCACCATGATGAAGCCTAGTAAAGCCGCGTTCAGACTGCACGATTTTAGGCCAGTTTTTGGCTCGCCGACAGGTTTTGAGTAATCGCCGACAAATGGCCGAAATCACAGGCAAATCGGTGCTCGTTCACGCGAATGACAATCACGCAGTGTGAATGAGCAAAGACGCGATCTGAGAGATCAGAGAATTTGGAAGAAAAATTAGTCGAAATTTGGCAGGAGCACCCGTGTCTGTTTTGACGTTTTCATCTGAGCTATCCCAGTCTCACGTGAGAACTCCGGTCTTGCACGCGTGATATCGCGTTGTTTCCTTGTCACATCTCGCGTGTGTTTGGTTGTTAAACGTAGTTTGCATGCCAGACAGAAGGCTTGTTTGAGATGCGCCTCGCCTCGCCTGAAATGTAGGCGAGAGTAGGCGGCTGAAGTGAGGGGAGGAGTGAAATAAGCGCAGGCAAGACGGACAGTTCTGAGCTCTCGAAGTGGAACAGATACCTACGAGATCAAAGGCAGATATCGCGTTATTCTCACTCACGTGCTGTGTTGCTAATAAACATGATATAATTTCAGTTCTGTTGCTTTTATATGAAAATAAATATGATAAACAAGACACTCAAGGTGCTTGCTATTTAATTCCATACGAAAGCCGTATTTATCTTCCGTTTTTACTTTAATACAAACATGTATTTTAGATTTTTATAGAAATATGACAACAATCACATATCTCACACAGATATCGCACTGTAATAGTGTTTGGGAAGATTCATGCATAATTTAAATACATAATCACATGAAATCAGATTTAAAAAAAAAAAAATTTTAGAAGAGAACGCAGCATCACAGTTGTCTGAACCAATGAGCTTTAAGCTGTGTCGTCACTCGGTCGTTTCCCATCATGCTTTTGAATAGCGCAGTCGGTGGAGAGCAACTGCGCTCATCTGCTCAATCCGACACAGCCGCCTCGCCATCGCGAGAGTTTTTCGGCACACGTCAGCATGACATCAGAGCAAGGCGGACGTAACTCGGATGCTTTTCTAACCGGCATGCATCTCGCGGTGATCACCGGTGATCGGTTCTGCGCAGATTTTGTTCATCTCAAACAAGCCTAGAGTTGTCGGCGATTCTTCCTATTGTAAAGTCATGCAGTGTGAAACCTTCTGTCGCCGATCCATCGTGCAGTGTGAACACAGCAGCGACTGAATGCTGGCCAAGATAGTCATGCAGTGTGAAAACAACAGTGACCTGACTACTTTGAAAATCGTGCAGTCTGAACTCGGCTTAACTTGCCATGAACAACCAAAATTATGCATTTTCCCTATTCTTTTTATTTTATTTTATTTAAGTTACAGTTTGAACATTTAATATTAAAATAATAACTAAAAGGGATATTTTTTTTTTTGGGCCACGCCATGGCCTGTAGGAGGGGCATCAATGACCGCTAGGGGGGGCACGGCCCTCGAATGCCCCACCACAGCGCCGGCGCTGATTATAATTACACATCAAAACAAAACTAAGACCACCAACATTTGAAAAAAAAACATAATGAGGGATAAAATTCCAGATAGAAGTGGGGGGTTTTAAATAATGCTTAATCCAATTCATCTTAAAGGTGTGGTTCATAGTGGTGAAATCTAAGAAATTAAGGCCATCGTTCTCATATGTATTCATAATCACAGTCTTTTTAACAAAGTGTGTTCGGTTTCTCCATAGGAAATCAAATAGCATCTAATCAATAATTTTACTAGTATGGTTATCAAGATACAAAGATAAGGAGGCATATGTCAGTCGGGTCTTCGTTAGGAGAACTCTTCCCTTAGGGAGAGATCTCTTTAAAGCCAGAAGTTAAATTTTCTTTTAGTTTTATCAGTTATGGGGTTGAGAGAACATCTTTTCAGCTGGTCTTTAACAATAATGATTCCTAAGAATGTAACACTATCTTTTACAATGGAATCACGTATTATTCGTTAGTATTTTACTCAGGCGTATGCATGGGAGTCCCTGTGGGTCCTGGAGCAGCTGCCGTCGCTATTTATTCAGCATGTGATACTGTTTATGTGAATTTACGTTGTTAGATTGAGTCATGATTATATAAATACTATATTATTGCTTTTATTAAACGATTAACAGTGCTAGCAGTGCGCCAATGGAGGGTTTTTGTTTTGAACTTTACAGCTAATATGTATTTTAACCCTTCACACCGCAAATTTAAGGAACGACAAATCGGAAATGGTTAGATTTTAGTGTACGGTATATAATGTAACTGGCCCTAACTGTGTCAGAGCAGACGGTTTATCCAGCGCGTATAGCGGCTGGTGTGTGAAGGGTTTTGTATTGTTTAATTTTTTTTTATGGTTTTTTGGTATGTCGCATTTATATGTATTTTATCGGGTTGTGATGGTGTGGTGTTTGTGTGGTGTTTGTGGGTGTGTTATTGATGTGATCATCTGTGTGATGATTTTTATGAATGACACAAGACAACAGTCCAAGCGATGACTGCAGCTTTGAACATGACAGGTGAGTCCGTTTTCATTGATGCTGCTGGCTATAAACCCAACCTAATAAGTTATTTAAAAATACCTAATATGAAAAGCATATAGTTCACTGAAAATGTACTCAATCCTGTGGCTTCATTGGACCAGACGTAGAGAAATTTAGCATTGCATCATTTGCTCATCAATAGATCCTCTGCAGTGAATGGGTGCCGTCAGAGTGAGAGTCCAGACAGCTGATAAAACCTTCAGAAAATGACTCCAGTCCATCAATTAATATCTTGTGATCTATTGGTGAGCAAGTGATGTAATACTATATACTAAAGAAATAAACTTTTGGATGTCATGATGACAGGTACATTTTCTTAAAACTTTCATTTTTGGGTGAGCTATTCCATCAATATGCTATTGATTCATGCAAATTCAGAAGTGTGTGTGTGTTTATATTTATAAATTCTATTTTTTTTATTGTGAAATTGCCATTAAATATATATTTTAATTGTGAAGTTTTTTTATTTTAATTCTTAATTAAGCCACCTTAAAATCTGAATATGAAGTATCAGGTGACTTGTTATTCATATATTTTCACAGGTGTGACCCTGTCTGTCTGGAGAGAGCTGAGGAGGGCTTGCCATGTGTTGTCACACTTCTGTGCACACCTAACTCTGCATCTGTGATCAGCAGTCTTCAGGTCGTCAGTGAAGCCCGCACTATTGAAGTGTACTCGCTGTCTGGAGAGTACTGTGGCACCTGCCGTGGAGAGCAAGTTCAGAAATCACACACTGATGGGTATTTTTTTTTTGATTGAATTTTTTACTCTTAATGTGGGATAATGCAGACAAAAAATTATATTTAAACAACTAAAACATCTTTTTTTACACTTACTTCAAGGGAGATAATACAGACAAAAAAAATTATGTTTTTTATTATTTTACTTACTTTCTTTTTATTGTGTATAACCTTCACCTTTATGTTGGCACCGTTTAACATCTCTCAAATGCTGATTTTAAAAGTTACCTTTTTGGTAATACAGTCATGGCCAAAAGTTTTGAGAATTACATAAATATTGGAAATTGGAAAAGTTGCTGCTTAAGTTTTTATAATAGTAATTTGCATATACTCCAGAATGTTATGAAGAGTGATCAGATGAATTGCATAGTCCTTCTTTGCCATGAAAATTAACTTAATCCCAAAAAAACCTTTCCACTGCATTTCATTGCTGTCATTAAAGGACCTGCTGAGATCATTTCAGTAATCATCTTGTTAACTCAGGTGAGAATGTTGATGAGCACAAGGCTGGGAGATCATTATGTCAGGCTGATTGGGTTAGAATGGCTGACTTGACATGTTAAAAGGAGGCTGATGCTTGAAATCATTGTTCTTCCATTGTTTAACCATGGTGACCTGCAACGAAACGCGTGCAGCCATCATTGCGTTGCATAAAAATGGCTTCACAGGCAAGGATATTGTGGCTACTAAGATTGCACCTAAATCAACAATTTATAGGTTCATCAAGAACTTCAAGGAAAGAGGTTCAATTCTTGTAAAGAAGGCTTCAGGGCGTCCAAGAAAGTCCAGCAAGCGCCAGGATCGTCTCCTAAAGAGGATTCAGCTGCGGGATCGGAGTGCCACCAGCGCAGAGCTTGCTCAGGAATGGCAGCAGGCAGGTGTGAGCGCATCTGTACGCACAGTGAGGTGAAGACTTTTGGAAGATGGCCTGGTGTGAAGAAGAGCAGCAAAAGAAGCCACTTCTCTCCAAAAAAAACATCAGGGACAGATTGATCTTCTGCAGAAAAGTATAGTGAATGGACTGCTGAGGACTGGGGCAAAGTCATATTCTCCAATGAAGCCCCTTTCCGATTGTTTGGGGCATCTGGAAAAAGGCTTGTCCGGAGAAGAAAAGGTGAGCGCTACCATCAGTCCTGTGTCATGCCAACAGTAAAGCATCCTGACACCATTCATGTGTGGGGTTGCTTCTCTTTCAAGGGAGTGGGCTCACTCACAATTCTGCCCAAAAACACAGCCATGAATAAAGAATGGTACCAAAACACCCTCCAACAGCAACTTCTTCCAACAACCCAACAACAGTTTGGTGAAGAACAATGCATTTTCCAGCACGATGGAGCACCGTGCCATAAGGAAAAAGTGATGTCTAAGTGGCTCGGGGACCAGAATGTTGAAATTTTGGGTCCATGGCCTGGAAACTCCCCAGATCTTAATCCCATTTAGAACTTGTGGTCAATCCTCAAGAGGCGGGTGGACAAACAAAAACCCACTAATTCTGACAAACTCCAAGAAGTTATTATGAAAAAATGGGTTGCTATCAGTCAGGCTTTGGCCCAGAAGTTGATTGAGAGCATGCCCAGTTGAATTGCAGCGGTCCTGAAAAAGAAGGGCCAACACTGCAAATACTGACTCTTTACATAAATGTCATGTAATTGTCGATAAAAGCCTTTGAAACGTATGAAGTGCTTGTAATTGTATTTCAGTACATCACAGAAACAACTGAAACAAAGATCTAAAAGCAGTTTAGCAGCAAACCTTTTGAAAACTATTATTTATGTAATTCTCAAAACTTTTGGCCACAACTGTATAGTAAATATGTAAAGTAATAAATATCTAAGGTTTCATATTATACAAATCTCTAATGTCTTTAACATTTTGTTAGTAATATTGATTATAATTGTAACAAGGTGTTTTGAGCAAAAAATCCAATTTTTTTTTTCATGCCCATTTTTTGTTATTTATATGCACAAAATTATTTATTAAAAATGGTTAAATAACATTTTAAACCAAAAAGTTAAATGACAAAATAAATACAAATAACATCACTGAATCGCTGATCCTGTTCTGGCAAAAAAAAAAAAAAAATAGATGGATCATTCAAACTAAATGATTGCTGATCAAACAAAAATAAACATTTTGACATTTTTATGAGGTCTATATTACTTTTTATATAATGTGCATTAATTTGTAGCATTGAAAAAGAAGAATAAAAAATGTATTGTTACTGAAAAAATAAAAGATTATTATTAATGTTTGAATAAATAAATTGGTCAGTTTATAGATTCAGCTTAGTATTGTTGAATAAGTGAAATATTTATTATTTTACAATATTATAGACTATTTATGATGACTCTTGCTGATTCTTCTGTGAATTTTTTGTTTTTGGTCAGTTCTGAAGATAAGAGGCATTTCTACAGGAATCATCTGGTGCTGGAAAACCCTGTTGCATCCTGTGAGGTGAAGGTAAGGAGAGCTGGAAGTAATATCCAGGCTCTCATCACAAACACACAAACTGATCTCTGTCGGCTCAGCATCAGTGTGGTGTCTCCGTACAGCTGCTCTCTCTCGGTGGCCGCTCGTCTGTGGCCATCGCCCATGTGGGTGTGGGACTGGAGATGCTCAAGGACAGACAAGGTGGGCCGAGTATAGACCCAGGCATTGACCTTCACCGTGTGCAGACCATGATGGAGGAGATGGGCACCACCCTTTCACCAGGAGCACAGAACCTCATGGAGCTGGTGCAGTGCCAGCAAAAGGTCTGAAACCAGCTTTTTATTATAGCAGGATCACCACTGCTTTAGGCTTTTTAATATTGGTCGACCAATATATCACCAAGGCCAATATTTGGCATTTTTCAAATAAATAAGTTTTTCTGATCAGCTGATGCGTTCGTGGCTGGACTTTTATTTTGACGGCACACTGAGAACGGCAGTGCCTGAACCAAGTGGCAACCTCCCGCTCTCTCTCGTGAAGCCAACACGGAAGTGACTTAAACTGTAATTCATCAACTGGACGCTAGAGGCTCTCTGTAAAAGGAAGTCAATCCCATAGACTCCCCATGTTAAAATGCCCAACTTTACAGCAGTAAAAAAAAACATGTTTACAGCCTGGTTCAAAAAATTATTTTGGTCTATATAGCTAATTTTGCCCTTCTTGATTTTGCCCTTCATGATAATTGTTTTGGGTTATATTATTTTTTTATGTTCTGATTAATTTAGGTTGTGTTAAGGTTTTGATTTTTGTGTAATTAATGTAGAGGTAGGTGGGCGTGGTTTCAGCAACCAGCTCCTGCCTCTTTGCCAATTTTCGATTATCTTGGAGTGACGCACGGTGACATGCTGCCAAGATGGCGACGGCCCGCTCCGCCCACTTTGAGCTTCAAAAACGCTATTCAGAAAACTACGGGTGACGTCACGCATACTATGTCCATGTTTTTATACAGTCTATGGCCTGAACACACAGTGCTCACATCCTACCTCTTGTTCGCTGTCGTTGTTAACAGTTCTGTCCACGGACAGAAGTCTGTCTAATAATCAGATTACTGTTAAACAAAGTAAATAAAATGTATACAAAAAGTATTATAATGATTGCTTTTACAGGTTCATCGATATGGATCGATACATATATGCATCGATGCCACACGTAAAATATCGATATCTGTAGTATAAATAGGCACCTTATTTGGCACTGTCCACATTTTCACGTAATGTCCGTCTATGCATTACCGCCAACGCGTGCATTCTCGCTCAAGCTCGCGTATCAGGACTCGATATAAGGACTGCCCCTGCCCGAAGGCACAAGGTGAAGTATAAAAGACGCTCGGGATTGTTGGTGGAACAGTCGAGTATGGAAGCAGATTAGTCTCAAATATAATTCACGCAAAAAACACGATTCACACATGCGTAGACAATTTCACATGCATGAAACCTAATTCACGTACACACAAAAAAAAATTCACGTGCGTGAAAAACAATATATATTCACAAAAAGCAATTCACATGCGCAAAATAAAATTATATATTCATAAAATACATTTCACAAATGCAAAACACAATTCGTAGATATACAACTGTGCACAAAAAACCTTTGAATGTTTAAAATGTACGAGTGTCTGAATGTGCAAATCGTCATTTACTACGAATCCACTCGGATTTTGTGTGTGTGTTTTTGAGACTTTCCTGGCAGAGCTCTCTTCCCATGTGGGTCTGTCGTACTCTTTAGCCAATCAGATGCGAGCTTACCATTCAACCAATCATATCATAAGCCACAGAGTACATTCAAGGAGCACGATTCTGCGCACCTTTTGCGCAATATGGATTAATTAGAACGGAAATTAAGCCTTTACATCAGTAATCCCATAGACAGTAAAAGAAATGGACACAGCGACCCCATTGGAACTCAATTGAGACAAGTGAAGCCCATTTTTAGCAATTTTTAGCACTTCCGTTTCTGACGCGCAGACTCAAACTAAGCTTGATGACGTCAGCAACCTGTCTGACAGATGTAAATCTTCTAGTAGCTGTGCGTGCAAACTGCCATCGTTAATCTTGCAGAGACGGCGAGCTTGAGCGGGGGGTTCTTTGGCCTGAGTGAGCAGGAGTAAGTATTCTGTTTAATTATTTTGTATAGTATTTTAAAATGTAACGCCAGGGCTTCTATGGGCTTCTCTCTTGACGTCTCCCCGATTGCCTGCGAGCTTCTGAATGCACTCTCAGTGGCTTATGATATGATTGGTTGAATGGTAAGCTCGCATCTGATTGGCTAAAGAGTACGACAGACCCACGTGGGAAGAGAGCTCTGCCAGGAAAGTCTCAAAAACACACACACACACAAATGCGAGTGGATTCGTAGTAAATGACGATTTGTACATTCAGACACTCGTACAGTTTAAACATTCAAAGGTTTTTGTGCACAGTTGTATATCTACGAATTGTTTTGCATTTGTGAAATGTATTTTATGAATATATAATTTTATTTTGCGCATGTGAATTGCTTTTTGTGAATATATATATATTTTTTCATGAACGTGAATTTTTTTTTGTGTGTATGTGAATTAGGTTTCATGCATGTGAAATTGTCTACGCATGTGTGAATCGTGTTTTTTTTTCGTGAATTATATTTGAGACGAATCTGCTTCTATAGTCGAGCGCTGTGCGAGATGTTTTCAGCGCACACATCTGAAGCGCGTGCACGCACTCAGACAGCCGCGTCTAGACCGCGTGAATACTAAATCGAGCTCTCTTCCGCTTTTTTATGCATGGATGAATAAATACAGACAAAATTAAATCAAAATGAGCATTTTGACGAATATCCTAGTAAACACAGTCATTAGGCATATGTCTTAACGTAAACAGTTGAGAACATAGGCGGAGTTTAGAGGGGGCTAGGGGGGAGTAATGAAGGGGCAATAATGAATAATAATGATTTTGTCTGAGCTATGAATAAAATATAAAAATTAAATAATTACCATTTTCTCATTTTATTTGTATTATTTTATTATTTTAGTGGTTAGAATAAGTACGTTTTGGTTCTTAACTTGAGAGGACATGAGAGGACTCTCTTTTCGTTATTTTCCAGCTTTAGCAAGTTAACAAATATTCGTTGTTTTTCTTTATAAACTCGCTAATAAAAATGTGGTGGACTGAGTCATTTCTGGCTGAATTGGACAGGCGATTTGAAGCGATGGCCTTGAGTGTGGCGCGTGATTCAGTATTTTGTTAAAGCACATACACAAGGCTTATTCACCCTTGGCTAGTGACAGCTGAAGTGGATCTCTGTGAAATGTGCGATCGCATCGTCGATTACTCTTTAGAAACTTAAAGATGACTGTGCATACCATGAGCGCTCAGACTGACCTGAGATTTGCCCCGCAAACATTTCAGCAGTTATCATAGACCTGTGTGTGTCCCGTTTTTCTGTCAACTGAATCAGCTATGCCATTAATTATGAATTTATCAGTCTTTTGCATGCCAAAGTAAATTTCTGCATAGAAATATTACGCCAAATAGAAGCAGAAAACCGTGCTATATTTCATCATGAGATCGGGTTAGCCCGCAACAATTAATTTGTTGGCTATTTTACAAATGGGAATGCAAATAATTCATGACATATTTAAAATTCAAGCTGCCCATAAAATCTATAGTGGAAAGTACTTTAAAAGCATCTGGAATGCAATAAAGTGTTTTTAAAGCTGTTTTAAAAAGCATTTGCTGAATGGATAATAATTTTTTTTTTTTTAAATAGGATAATAAATAATTCACATATCAGACAAAAATTGTGTTTGCAGCAAGTCCTTTAAATTTTAAGGTATTCAGAACAGAGCAACATAAAAATCAGAAGAAAAATTTTATTTTTTATAATTTTCTATACAATTACAGGACAAAGTTTTACATATGCCATATGTTTGATTTTTAATTATTTTTTTATTTTTATGTTTTTTTATTGTAAAATAAAATGCAAATTATAATCGGGCTGGTTTTAGGCTTTTCCTTATTTTTAGATTTTAGACATCCATCAATTATGGTTATGAAAAAAATGACTCGCCATCTCATTGGATGTGCCTTTAGAGAGAAATGCACGGATTACACAATGAAAGTTTCTATTTTCAATTTGAATTATACCATTTTAAAGAAGTAATTTAAAGCTTTCTATATATATTTTTTTTTTATCATTTCTGTGAGGCAATTCACTGAGTTTAGGTTCATCATTGAACCAAAGAAAAAAAAAAATCATTGTGAAGTACTCCTGTTCAAGACCGAGACGGCAGAAAGCATTTGTTTTCTTTTATTTTATAAAAGCACAACGTTTTGTTGATATTGTGAGTGCACACAAATAAAACTAAACCCCTTTATAGTTTAAAAATGATGTATTACTCTTACCTTTATGAGCAAAAATGACTGCGTATTTTAAGTTGTTTGCACTGCTAGAAAAAAATACTATTGATCGCGCTGGCGCCTCCATGTTCTGCGGCTTCCACTCTCCACACAAAACGACTGGATAAGCGTCTAACAGCGCACATTTATCTAGGTTAAACATTTAAACTAACATTGTAATATGCTTCAACTGTTATAAATATAGATTTATATATAAGATGTGATGATTTGAGAAGGCTAAATTGATTAAACATATAGGCTATGATCAATTCACTGTCTGCCGCTGGCCGCTTACATTTTAGGAACAAAAAAATGCTCCAAACGTTTATCTAAATTAAATTTATAAAAAAAACTAAACGAAATATATTCACTTTTCCATTACATACAAGACTGAACTACTTTAATAGCTGAAAGAGTAGTATAAGCTGTTTTGGGGAAATGGGGGAAAAAAGACTGGCTAGGGCCTATATTTGAGGACCCTGCAGGGCTCTAATCCACTTCATCCAATGCTGTTTTGTTCTCTGTTTTCATCTGTGAGCATGCTCTTGATATATGTATTTTACCATCTAGTTGAGTTTGAAATGTGTGTCACATAAGTTCTGCTCTCACTGATCATTTGGTCCTCCATAAAAAATAAAATAAAAAAAAACTCTGTGCGTTCCCTCGGGAAAAAAATGTTTTTTTTTTTTTAAATTTATTTATTTATTTATTTATTATGTATTTTACTATTGAATATATATTATATAAATATATGAAATATAGAACAAATAAAAAAAAAAAAGTGTTCGTGGCTCGTCTGCCAGTGGGTGCCCCCCCAAGCATAAAAGTGAAACTCCGCCTATGGTTGAGAAAGAAAAGGCGTGTGTATCAGTACATTAAATCCATGCTTCGTTCTTCAAGTGAAAGCAAACTAATAATAAATCTAATGCTGTCAAAGAAAAATACAAGTGCTCACTGCTCCTGACTAAATAACCGTTATAACATCAGGAATGATTCATCTATATTTAATTTATAGAGTGAAGACTGTGCAGTTATTTTACATTTGATTAGCCTGTTACATTTCTGTAGCGTACCTGAAAAACTGAGAGCTGAAAAACCTGAAAAGCACTGTTTATTGAACTTGTGTCTTTGTTGTATTATAGTTATTTTCTGCTATTGCTTGTAATTTGGTTATCTGTAGAAAAGATTTTTAGCACTGAGCCCATAGTTGCAGCCGGAATTGTTTTTCCTATTGTTTATTTTCTTTATTATTTAAAAAAAAATGTGTAGGCCTATTTTTTATTTTATTTTATTTATTTTTTTTGTGTGAATGTCCCAACTGAGGTAAAGAATGTAAAATTTCCAGATAAATGTTCTTATTATATATTTTGGTTGCATTTGTGAGTTAATAAAAATGTAGATGGATGTTTAAAATAGATATAAAATATCAAAATATCGATCGATATACTCCTGTACCGTCAAATTTTTTGAGGTATCGGAAAATATCGTATAGCTGGTTATGAGAATCGATATCATATAGTATCGTGACGAACCATCCGATTTACACCCCTATGGTCATATAATTAGAATATCATCAAAAAGTTGATTTTTCACTAATTCCATTCAAAAAGTGAAACTTGTATATTATATTTATTCATTACAGACAGACTGATATATTTCAGATGTTTATTTCTTTTAATTTTGATGTTTATAACTGACAACTAAGGAAAATCCCAAATTCAGTATCTTAGAAAATTAGAATATTGTGAAAAGGTTCAATATTGAAGACACACTCTATTCAGTTAATTAACTCAAAACACCTGCAAAGCCTTTAAATGGTCTCTCAGTCTAGTTCTGTAGGCTACAGAATCATGGGGGAAGACTGCTGAATTGACAGTTGTCCAAAAGACGACAATTGACACCTTGCACAAGGAGGGCAAGACACAAAAGGTCATTGCAAAAGAGGCTGTCTGTTCACAGAGCTCTGTGTCCAAGCACATTAATAGAGAGGCGAAGGGAAGGAAAAGATGTGATAGAAAAAAAGTGTACAAGCAATAGGGATAACCACACCTTGGAGAGGATTGTGAAACAAAACCCATTCAAAAATGTGGGGGAGATTCACAAAGAGTGGACTGCAGCTGGAGTAAATGCTTCAAGAACCACTACACAAAGACGAATGCAAGACATGGGTTTCAACTGTCGGATTCCTTGTGTCAAACCACTCTTGAACAACAGACAGCATCAGAAGCGTCTCGCTTCAAAAAGGACTGGACTGCTGCTGAGTAGTCCAAAGTTATGTGCTCTGATGAAAGTAAATCTTGCATTTCCTTTGGATATCAGGGTCCCAGAGTCTGTAGGAAGAGAGGAGAGTAGGGCTGGGTATTGTTCAAAATCTTTCGATCCGGTGCCAATTTCGATACCTCAGTTTCGATACCGGTTCCTAGCGATACTTTTTTCGATACCAATTTTATGAAATCCATTTTAACAAGATTACAGAACACATTACCTCAGAAAAACTTTGATGTCAAAGCTGAATTTTCAAAATCATTACTTCAGTGTCACATGACCCTTCAGAAATATGAAAACAGTTCGCTGCTTAATATTTTGGAAACTATGATACATTTTTTTCATGATTCTTTGATGAATAAAAAATTCTAAAGAACAGCATTTATTTAAAAAACGAAATATTTTGTAACATCACACATGTTTTAATGTCACCTTTATCTGACTAACCAACACATTTTTGAACGGCAGTGTACATTCAGTAGGTTATTATTTATTGCAATATAAACACCGTCAGAGTAATCAACAAGGTATCTCTTCATTTACCAGTCGAAGACGGAGCAACTTTCTGCTCTTATGTTTACTCCGTGCACTGTCAAGGTCTTCATCATATTTGTCGTGGTACCGGTCTTTGCAGCAATTATTTTACTGCAAATACTGCATTGCGCGCTGTTGGCATCGAGCCTGGAGAAATGTACCCACACTTTTGATCGACTTTTCCACATCTTTAAGGTATTACGTTTGTGTGCTCGCGTCTCATATAAGTATGCGCATGGAGAGTTTGTGCATGCGCGCGCCTCATATGAGTATGTGCCAGTCTATGGTATGTGCGCGGAGAGTTCCGCGCGTCTCGTGTGTGTCGAGTTTGTGTGTGTGTGAGTGACTTTATGTGTGTTGTTGTGCATTTCATATGTACTTGTTTGAGCACTGACGTTGACGCGTTAACTCCTTAGTTATCGAAATCTGGAACCGAACAACATGTCATTTTTCGATACTCGATAGTATCGAGGCAATTCGGTCGGTACCTAAAAAGTATCGAACTCGGTACCCAGCCCTAGAGGAGAGGCACACAATCCACATTGCTTGAGGTCCAGTGTAAAGTTTCCACAGTCAGTGATGGTTTGCGGTGCCATGTCATCTGCTGGTGTTGATCCGCTGTGTTTTCTGAGGTCCAAGGTGAACGCAGCCATATACCAGGAAGTTTTAGAGCACTTCATGCTTCCTGCTGCTGACCAACTTTATGGAGATGCAGATTTCATTTTCCAACAGTACTTGGCCCCAGCACACAGTGCCAAAGCTACCAGTACCTGGTTTAAGGACCATGGTATCCCTGTTCTTAATTGGCCAGCAAACTCGCCTGACCTAGAAAATCTATGGGGTATTGGGAAGAGGAAGATGCTTAATGCCCAGACCCAACAATGCAGAAGAGCTGAAGGCCATTATCAGAGCAACCTGGGCTCTCATAACACCTGAGCAGTGCCACAGACTGATCGGCTCCATGCGACGCCGCATTGCTGCAGTAATTCAGGCAAAAGGAGCCCCAACTAAGTATTGAGTGCTGTACATGCTCATACTTTTCATTTTTATACTTTTCAGTTGGCAAAGATTTCTAAAAATCCTTTCTTTGTATTGGTCTTAAGTTATATTCTAATTTTCTGAGATACTGAATTTGGGATTTTCCGTAGTTGTCAGCTATAATCATCAAAATTAAAATAAATAAACATTTGAAATATATCTGTCTGTGTGTAATGAATGAATATAATATACAGGTTTCACTTTTTGAATGGAATTAATAAAATAAATCAACTTTTTGATGATATTCTAATTATATGACCAGCACCTGTATATTGTTAGTAATAGAAAGGCAAACATTATAATACTTTCTCGTTAGCCGTCAGCATTCAGCAAATATGCACATACATCATTTAAACAAATCTTTGAATGACTAATGAAGATCTGATTTTAAATTTAAATTTTTTAAACAAATTTTTGAATAACAATTTTACATTTTTAAACAACAATTTAAAAAACAATTTTCGTGTTCTCTGCATGACTGTCGGTACGTGCGAATTGAATGCGGACAGGAGGAGAGTTCAGCTTCATTATTGAGATGCGCAATCGACAACCTTTAAACTCATGATTTCAAATTATGCTGTGCTTCATGTTTTTGCCCAGTGTCATATTCATGTCATTTTGACTGTGTGCTGTATGTAAAATGAGTGTTACCTTGGCTTTATTTGAGAAAAAAAAAAAAGTTATTCCCAATGCACACAAACTTTACAGAGTACTGAGTGACCTGTTGGTTACAGTGTTTACTTCCTTTTTAATTATATATTTGATTAAATATTTGTTTATTTGTGAAAAATACTTTGTCATTTAAAGTATAAGCATGTTTATTTTACACATTTATTTTTTAATCCATTTTTAAATGATTTAAAATTTCTTTCACTGAAAAAAAAATTAATTGAATTTACTGAATTTTTTAAGGTAAGTGGTTGCAATCAATTTATTTTAGCTACATTTAAATAAATTAAGTTGACTAACTTTCAACACTTTTTTTAATTAAATGTAGGTAAAATAAATAGTTTGCAACCACTTACCTTAAAAAAAATGTAGTATTATTTTTTTTTTCAGTGTATTAAATAAAATCATATCGGCTTTATGTCAGCCACCCGGCTTTCCAAGATATCAGCATCGGCTGTCAAAAAAAAAAAAAACAAAAAATAACTATATCGGTCGACCACTACTTTCTAATGTGATATTATATAGTCTGCACACATTTTCCAGTGTAGAATCTCTTGTGTCCGTAAGCAGCCAGTAGCAACCTCATAGAAACACACTAACATTCAGAACCTTAGCTAACAAATAGCAGCACACAAACATTGTGGTGGTCAGTTTTGCATGGGCAAGTTCCATTCCCACTCACATTTTTGTATAAATCTAGTAGATTCAGCAGATTTTGCCCCTTTGGCAGATATAATTTTTTGTAGGTGTTTCTTGTAACAGTCTGTCAGTGTTTGACAATATTTTGTTGACATTTTTCCCCACGGCTTAAAATTTAAACAATGTCTCACAATATTGTTGTTTTTACTGTATTATTATTATTATTTTATTTAAAAAAATAAAAAAATAAAAAATTTGCCTGGCAGTGGCAAGTATAGTAATGTATTTCCTTTTTTTTTTATATATGTAAATTTGTTTTGCAAATTTAAGTTATGATTCATATATTTTCTCACATAAACTTGCATTACATGTTCAGTCTTAAAGTGTAAAGTTTTTTTTAGACAATAGTTTATTTGGAGGAAAAGCACAAAGCTTCCTTACACATGAACAATCAGTCTTTGTGTGTGTTGTGTCCAGAATAAATCAGACATGCTCAGTGGATTCATTCCTCTGCTCATGGGAGGACGAGCTTTGAGTTGTCTGTCAAGAGGAGGTGGGGCTTCTAGTTCTGCAGGAGCAGAGTCGGGCACAAATCTACCATCTGGCCTCGGGCAGCTTCTGAACCAGACTCCCGGAGCCATGTCTGCCATGTTGAGCTCTGAAACTGGTGCGATCAACCCAGACCTGCTTCCAATGCTGCAGAGCGTATGCGGTCAGGTCACGCAGCTCCGGCTGGAGGAAGCCACATCTCCAGACAGGAAGAAAAATGGAGAACGGTAAGTGTGAGTCATGTGTGGTTTTCGGGAAACAGAAATTTGGTTACCATGGTGGTTGAGGCCACATAAGATTGGCTGTGGTAACCAGCTCATCGTGATAATAGTGCAAGTACTATGAATAATGAATGATAATACTAATAAACACATGATGCTTTTAATACTTTTTGGGCTGCTAAAGATAAAACAATAGTTAACTGCAAAATTGAAATATTCCCTCAAGACTTTTTGAGCCTGCATTGGTTTATTTCTTAAGGGGAACACAAAGTAAGTACTAGAAGTACTGTTTTATACAGTGAAAATCCATGACTTGTACACTATATATTCCAAGTTTATGAAGCTGTATGATAGATTTGTATGATAAACAGACAGGTTCTTTTTCACTGAAAAGGTTTTACCCCGATGAAGCTCTGCAATCTCAGTCAATTCAAATATGATGAGATGTGTGGCCCATCATATACAAACACGGCACGTCATGTTTTGGTGTGTCATATGTGAATTGAATGTGAGAGGGACTGAGATTTGAGAGCTTTGATGTACGAGAAAATTTTCAGTGAACATGACTGAATGTCTGTTCTACAATGATATAATATGATTTTATTAAACAATGTCTGTTCTTGGCAATTTTTTTTTTTTTTTTTTGCTTTTTCCAATATGATTTTATTAAACAATGTCTGTTCTTGGCAAAAAAAAAAAAATTTTCATATACATACCAAATCAAACAGAAACATGACGACAAAAGGAGGAACTAATAATCAGAATTACATTTAGTACTGTTGAATGCTTTAAAGCAACATATTCTGATGGAGTTATTATTTATGGTGTTGTTAATAATAGTTAGGGTTAGGTTTGGTATTGTTATTTTCTTGCATGCTGATTGTTCATGTTGTATCCATGGGTTTAGAAAGTGATTATTATTGATCGATTTGGTTAGCTGATGTAACTGAGCTGCTAAATAATAATACTGAAAATTAGGTGTTGGTAGTCCTCCTTGCTCTTTAGATTTTTGTAATGTTCTAAGTGCAATTCTTGGTTTCTGATGGGGGAAGTTGTGGCCTAATGGTTAGAGAGTTTGACTCCTAACCCTAAGGTTGTGGGTTCGAGTCTCGGGCTGGCAATACCACGACTGAGGTGCCCTTGAGCAAGGCACTGAACCCCCAACTGCTCCCCGGGTGCCGCAGTATAAATGGCTACCCACTGCTCCGTGTGTGTGGTGTGTGTGTTCACTGCTGTGTGTGTGCACTTTGGATGGGTTAAATGCAGAGCACGAATTCTGAGTATGGGTCACCATACTTGGCTGTATGTCACGTCACTTTTTCAATAGAAATTATTTATTATGCTGTGAAGTGTGTTAAACCATTTTTTTTTTTTTGGAGGGCTGTATTAGGATCTTTGTGAAAATATAATTATTTTTGGTAATGCAGACATTTTGATTGTGGCTATTTGTCCAATAATTGATAATGGCAAATGCATCCAACGTTTTAAATCACTTTCTGCTAAATTTTAATGCTGAGAAGAAATTAAGAGTATATAATTCTGATATATTAGGGGAGAATTGAAATCCTAAGTAATGTTGCCTATTTTAAATGGGTTGTTTTTTATTTTGGTTAATTCAAAATCTTTATGTAATGGAAGTATTATTGATTTATTCCAGTTTATAGAGTAATCAGATATGTTTGAATGGTCGTTAATGAGTTTGATAAGTTCTGTCAGTGATTTCTCTGGGTTCTGTATAGAAAGTAAGATGTCGTCTGCATATAATGATATTTTATGGGTAATATTGTCGGATCTGTAACCTATAGCCTAATATCGTAATTTTTTTTTTTTTAATAGTGCAAATAGAAGTGGGGACAGTGGACATCCCTGCCTAGTGCCTCGTTGTAGTTGAAATGGTGGTGATATAATGTCATGTGTAATAACTGATGCCATCGGTGTGTTGTAGAGTATCTTGATCCAGTGTATAAAAGAATTCCCAAAGCCATAATTTTCCAATGTTGCATAAAGAAAATGCCAACGTACCTTATCAACTGCCTTTTCTGCATCGAGTGAGACAATAACTGTATTTGTTTTTTTGTTTTTTGTTTAGTGGAGTTGTTTATTATTTTGAATATGACTGTTTATTTTCATGTCTGTGTTTATGAGTGACAATGGATGATAGCTGGTGCATAGGGATTGATCTTTATTTGATTTTAGCAGTACTGAAATAAGTGCGGTGTTCATATCTTGTGGTATAGTGGATTGAAGTTTGACGTTTTCCGTCATTCTGCAGAATAGTGGTGAGATGACTGTATTTGTGTGGGATTTAATATTGGCGTTACTATACTTAAAAAAACACAATTGTCTGTTACTTTTCTATTTTCCTTTTTCTTATTACTGTATAATGATTGGTAGAAAGTCCCAAATGTCTTGTTTATTGCTTGTGGAGTATGTATTATTTTATTTTCATTAGTTTTTAATGGTGGTTATCAGTGTTTTCTCTTTATTCCGTTTGAGTAGATTAGCAAGATATTTCCCAGATTCATCATTATGCTCAAAATGTAAAAAATTGTCGTTGTTTTTGGAATAGTACTTTCAAGGACAATTTCTTCTAATTTAATTTGTATTTCAATGTCTGTTCACTGGGGTTTTGAGAGTATATATTATTTAATATTTTTAATTTATTTTCTAACTCTTCTTCTTTTTGTTGATTTGTCTTGTGCTTTTATGTGGAGTATGATATTATTTTTCCTCTCAAGACCACTTTAGCAGTTTCCCAAAGTGTTGATGCAGATATGTCTGTTGTTTCGTTTTTTTTTTTCTAGGAAAGATGTCTATTCTTTTATAAAATACTCATTAAATTCTTTGTCTTGCAGTAGGGATGTGTTCATTCTCCACCTTTGAGAACTTTTAGCATGATTTTTATCATTAAGAGTTATCAAGATTGGTGCATGGTCTGAAATAATAATGAGATTAATTTTTGTTGACTAACAGTCATTGCCTAAATATTCAATTTAATAATCAATAAACTAAAATTCTGCATTATCGGGAGTTGGTTTCTTCAATAATATCAATAATTATTCTTTGAAATACCAAGGAATGTTGTTTTTATTAAATGTTGTGCAGTAAAAAGTATAAGATTGATATATATGCTTTGGAATGTAGTGATGTAAAAGCTAAAGTGAAAAATAAAATGATACCATATTCCAGTGCTAGAGTCAATATACTGTGGAATATACTTCTGTGTGATCGGTCCTTCAAGATATATGTCCATAATTTAAGAGGGCTTGATGAACGGTCAACAGTGAACACTAATCTAAATATCATTGAAACTTTTATGAATTATTTGTACACAACTTACATTTTTAGCCTTAATAATTTCTGGAAGAATTGAATGTTTGGTCTTGATAAAATAATGTAATTTA
This sequence comes from Cyprinus carpio, assembly GCF_018340385.1. Lineage (NCBI taxonomy): Eukaryota > Metazoa > Chordata > Actinopteri > Cypriniformes > Cyprinidae > Cyprinus > Cyprinus carpio. The sequence goes on from NC_056608.1 coordinate 7,855,489, forward strand.
CAGTTCACAAAAAAGGCATTTCAAAAGTGACTGCATCAGTTTCACAAGACAGAACCCTGTGATCATTCTTAAGATCTTATTCTAATAGTTCACCCAAAAATGAAAATTCTGTCATTACTCGCCCTTCAGAACACAAATTAAGATATTTTTGATGAAAACTGAGAGCTATCTATCCCTCCTTAGAGACTGGGAGACTGACACGGAACAGAAGAAATTGTTGAATTTTTGTTTTCTTTGTGCGCAAAAATATTCTCATAGCTTCATAAAATTACGGTTGAACCACTGATGTCACATGGGCTACTTTAATGATGTCCTTAACCACATTTCTGGGCCTTGAACATGGTAGTTCCCTTGCTGTCTATGCAGGGTCAGAAAGCTCTCGCATTTCATCAAAAATATCTTTGTGTTCTGAAGTTGAACAAGGGTCTTAAGGGTTTGGAACAAAATGAGGGCGAGTAATTAAGACAGAATTTTCATTTCTGGGTGAACTATCCCTTGAATTTGTCCTTTATTTTGTCCACTTACTGTATATACTTTTTTTGTATTATAGGGAGGGTCATATATGTTGTGGAGGGTTTGAGAAAATTCTGGAGACTGTTGTAGAGAAGCGAATGGATGAGATGGAGAGAAGATTAAAGGAACATCTGGACCTGCGTCTGGACGCTCTTCAGCAGAGACTGGAGATCACACTTCAGCAGGCACTCTCTCATAAACAACAGCAGTAAACAACATCCTCCAACACACAATACTAACCTGAACACTTTTAGCAAGATCTCCATTCTGAGCTTTTACTTTAATGACAACTCTATTATTCTGTAAAGTGACATTTAATTCATGTCAACTAAAAACGGTTGTAACATTTTTCTTTTGCCTGCAGTCTCTACTGCTTTGTGTGGAAATGGTTTACGGTTTAACAGCAGTTGCTGCTCTTCATGTGCCCGTCCCAAAGAGACTGTACTTATTTGGTTTATGTGGTTAACAGCTTGACGAGGTGGTTCACTAACGCAAGTCCAGAAACTGTATCAAGTGATTTTCACAAATCACAGCTACTCGAAGAACTTAATAACACTGTTGATACTTATATATAATAAATAATTTTATCTAAATGAGACCACAAACAATGGTTGCACTGACAGACTGTAAATTGCCTTTGTGTAAATGTTGTTCATATGTTTATACTGTTCATACTGGAGAACTAAGGACAAAAAAAGAAAACAGTATTAAAAATGTTTATACTAAAGAATAATATGTATCCAACAAACTCTTGTCCTGTTTTTATCCCAAAACAAACCTTACATTGCATTGCATGATTTTTTTAAATACTTTTTTTTGAATAAATTTACTGTCTGAAGGAGAAAATTTCTGCAAATACATATGCAACCAGGTCAGTCACATCAACTGCAGATTTTTTTAAATTATTTTTTTTTAATAAATTTACTGTCTGAAGGAAAACATTGTGCCATATGCAAACAAGGTATTAAAAAGGGGCATAATATCCATAAAACAGAGGCATACAATTTTATGACGTGGTCCCAAAACTTGCTTACACTTCTGCTATGCACTCCAAAGTAGAGTACATACTTATAGGGCTTAGTATAAGTAGACGAACTGGGATGCAACATTCATTAAACCCTAAGTTCCCACCAGTAAAAGGGTGATGTTTACCATGTAATAATTCAAATAGCAGATTTTTGTACAGAATGATTACAATTAGTCCTTTGACAAAAATAAAAGCTTCATATTTTTGCTTCTAAACCCTCAAGTACACTTGCCTCATAGACTTCGGTTTGTATGTGTTACGGCAAACTTTTTTTGAATATTGAGGGACAAATTAAACTTTTGGTAATTTGCTCATGAACTTTTGAACCTTGAACTTAAATGGAAAGTCATATAACCCTGAAAACTCCAACGCGACAGGTCTGTAAACTTCCACTTTCCCTAAAATAGTTCTTCTGGCATCTCTCATTAACCTCGTCTTTTCTGAGTAGTTCATGTTTGTCTCAAAGCCTGCATTCCGGAAAACCATGTCTACCTTTTCTAAAACCCTCTCATGTATCCTATGAACATGCACTTGTACTATTCTTGGCAGTCGCACATCAACCATGAAGGAGAGTTGCCCCACTCAGGAACAGCAAAGAAAACACAGCTGAACGAACAAACTCCTCATTACAGGAAACTTTGCATGAATCAATGAGAAAATTAACCAAAAGCACTACAAATTAGCAGTTTTGATCCTTTTGAGTAACTTTCCACCGTGACCATGTTGGCCTCGTCATGTGAGACTCAACCCAGATTGTCATGGGTGTCTCCTGTCTACACCACAGTGATGTTCACTGATCAGATTTGTTCAAACAGTGAGCTGTTGTTGTCTTATGACCAACAGAGATGTCCACTTCAGAAGGGGTTTTGTAACCGCAGAGAAGTGGGTCAGCAGTGGAGGTGGTACCGATGATGAACAGCGGCTGTTTTTGTGCAGACACCCACGCCAATATCCCCATGGACCAGAGTCAAACCGGCCCAACTGAATCAACAAAGTCGTGTTGCTGCCACACTTCATGCACGCACTCATGGACTGAGCACAAGTAAACAGCCTTAAAGTCAGCTTGAAATGAAACTTGACCCTATTAATTTCCTAAACCCATCATGGAATTTACTGTAAACGATTTATCCATGAGACTGTGAAAGTGGAATAGTGAGGAGATGATTTTTCCTGTTTGGTGTGAAGTTTTTTTGTCCCTGACTGCCTCTAGTCCCATTTAGCCACTTGTTAGTAACTTCCTTTTTAAAGACAAGATTTTTGAATTTTTTTATAAATCACAAGGGGGTATGACTAATGTATTTTATGTGGTACAATAAAACATAAAAATATATTTTTCTTGTGTTTACCACAGACATTATTTTAGGCATTTAACCAAAAGCTTCTCATAACCTGATATCTGATGAATCACACAGTATTTGGGTGGAATTTGTCTTTCATTCAGTAAAAAGACTATGATAAAAAAGACAAATAATTACGATCCAAAAATATGTGAATCAGACATGTCTTCATTTCTTTAATAGAGAGGCTGTAATGCTTCAAATGGAAGTTTTGGAGATGTTTGACGTAATAATTCTGAGAATTATTTAACAGTCAAAAATTGGACAGCATTAGTCCCCATGGACAAATGCACTTAACAATAATTATATTTCAGAGTGCCAGTAAAAGATGAAGTTGGAGTTTAAAATGACCTAATTCTGTCTCCATCTCATATTTGAGGTTTTACAGTATTTCATCTCTGACCTGAGATCAACCCAAGATTCAGTCAGTGTCCTCCAAGATCAACCAAAGCTAATATGTTAAAGAGGAAATTAATGCAAACCCGCCCTGTTTCTCAAGTCCACAGTCTGAAGTCATCCTGCAAAGTCAAAAAGAAAAACATCCCCTATTTTACCTAAAGAACTCAATGCAGTGGATTAGACTCTGCTTGTGCAAATTGTGTGCCAAAAGACATACTGAGTACAGTTTGTTTTAGAGATGTATTGAGTAAGACTTTTGTACCTTTTTACATAATGCCTGGAGTGTATAATATTCCTGCTTATAGATACATCACATTGTGCCTCCAATAAACCAACAAATGAGGGCAGCACATCACAATAGATCCTGCAAATGTTATACAGTTTTGTGTATGTCATAATGGAAGAACTTTTAGTCCAGGCTTGATGCTTTACAGATATATGATACAAATTTACCATCTTGAATGTACAGAATGTAATGTAATGGGTTTGAGGCATAGCGTGGCTAAGTGGGACATTTCTGGATCTACATCTTTAATTGGTCAACAATTTCCCTCTGTTTAATTGTTGCAAGCAGTGTGTGTGTGTGTGTGTGTGTGTGTGTGTATATATATATATATATATATATGTGTGTATATATTTTTTTTTGTATGTGGTGAGTGTTGAATTAGGATGTCGTGGAAAAGTTCATTTCAGTAATTCAACTCAAATTGTTGTATTAAATAAATTCAATGCACACCAATTCACTATCTCAACAAATTAGAATACTTCATAAGACCAATAAAAAATAAAACAAATTAGTGAATTGTTGGCCATCTGGAAAGTATGTTCATTTACTGTATGTGTACTAATTACTTGGTAGGGGCTCCTTTTGTTTTAATTACTGCCTCAATTCGGCGTGGCATGGTGGTGATCAGTTTGTGGCACTGCTGAGGTGGTATGGAAGCCCAGGTTTCTTTGACAGTGGCCTTCAGCTCATCTGCATTTTTCTCTCTTGTTTCTCATTTTCCTCTTGACAATACCCCATAGATTCTCTCAGGTCTGGTGAGTTTGCTGGCCAGTCAAGCAGACCAACACCATGGTCATTTAACCAAATTCTGGTGCTTTTGGCAGTGTGGGCAGGTGCCAAATCCTGTAGGAAAATGAAATCAGCATCTTCAAAAAGTTGGTCAGCAGAAGGAAGCATGAAGTGCTCCAAAATTTCTTGGTAAACGGGTGCAGTGACTTTGGTTTTCTTTTAAAAAAAAAAAAAAAAAAAATGGACCAACACCAGCAGATGACATTACACCCCAAATCATCACAGACTGTGGAAACTTAAAACTGGACTTCAAGCAACTTGGTCTATGAGCTTCTCCACCCTTCCTCCAGACTCTAGGACCTTGGTTTCCAAATGAAATACAAAACTTGCTCTCATCTGAAAAGAGGACTTCGGACCAATGGGCAACAGTCCAGTTCTTCTTCTCCTTAGCCCAGGTAAGACGCCTCTGATGTTTTCTGTGCTTCTGGAGTGGCTTAACAAGAGGAATACGACAACTGTAGCCAAATTCCTTGACACGTCTGTGTGTGGTGGCTCTTGATGCCTTGCCCCCAGCCTCAGTCCATTCCTTGTGAAGTTCACTCAAATTGTTGAATCAATTTTGCTTGACAATCCTCATAAGGCTGCGGTTCTCTCGGTTGGTTGTGCAACTTTTTCTTCCACACTTTTTCCTTCCACTCAACTTTCTGTTAACATGCTTGGATACAGCACTCTGTGAACAGCCAGCTTCTTTGGCAATGAATGTTTGTGGCTTACCCTCCTTGTGAAGGGTGTCAATGATTGTCTTCTGGACAACTGTCAGATCAGCAGTCTACCCCATGATTGTGTAGCCTAGTGAACCAAACTGAGAGACCATTTTGAAGGCTCATATATAAAATCACTTCTTTTTCTTAAATATAAGTAGGGTACAAGTACAAACCCGATTCCAAAAAAGTTGGGACACTGTACAAATTGTGAATAAAAACAGAATGCAATGACGTGGAAGTTTCAAATTTCAATATTTTATTCAGAATACAACATAGATGACATATCAAATGTTTAAACTGAGAAAATTTATCATTTTAAGGGAAAAATAAGTTGATTTTAAATTTCATGGCATCAACACATCTCAAAAAAGTTGGGACAATGCCATTTTTACCACTGTGTGGCATCCTCTCTTCTTTTTATAATAGTCTGCAAACGTCTGGGGACTGAGGAGACAAGTTGCTCAAGTTTAGGAATAGGAATGTTGTCCCATTCTTGTCTAATACAGGATTCTAGTTGTTCAACTGTCTTAGGTCTTCTTTTGTCACATCTTCCTCTTTATGATGCGCCAAATGTTTTCTCTGGGTGAAAGATCTGGACTGCAGGCTGGCCGTTTCAGTACCCGGATCCTTCTTCTAAGCAGCCATGATGTTGTAATTGATGCAGTATGTGGTCTGGCATTGTCATGTTGGAAAATGCATCGTCTTCCCTGAAAGAGACGACGTCTGGATGGGAGCATATGTTGTTCTAGAATTGGATATACCTTTCAGCATTGATGGTGCCTTTCCAGATGTGTAAGCTGCCCATGCCACACACACTCATGCAACCCCATACCATCAGAGATGCAGACTTCTGAACTGAGCACTGATAACAACTTGGATTGTCCTTGTCCTCTTTAGTCTGGATGACATGGCATCCCAGTTTTCCAAAAAGTACTTCAAATTTTGATTTGTCTGACCACAGAACAGTTTTCCACTTTGCCACAGTCCATTTTAAATGAGCCTTGGCCCAGAAAAAAACGCCTGCGCTTCTGGATCATGTTTAGATATGGCGTGTTCACAGACAATTTTTTCTGGAAGTATTCCTGAGCCCATGTTGTGATTTCCATTAAAGTAGCATCCCTGTATGTGATGCAGTGCCGTCTAAGGGCCCGAAGATCACGGGCATCCAGTATGGTTTTACGGCCTTGACCCTTACGCACAGAGATTGTTCCAGATTCTCTGAATCTTTGGATGACATTATGCATGATGATAACTTCAAACTCTTTGCAGTTTTTCTCTGAGAAACTCCTTTCTGATATTGCTCCACTATTTTTTGCCGCAGCATTGGGGAAATTGGTGATCCTCTGCCCATCTTGACTTCTGATATACACTGCCACTCTGAGAGGCTCTTTTTATACCCAGTCATGTTGCCAATTGACCTAATAAGTTGCAAATTGGTCCTCCAGCTGTTCTTTATATGTACATTTAACTTTTCCATCCTCTTTTTGCTACCTGTCCCAACTTTTTTGGAATGTGTAGCTCTCATGAAATCCAAAATGAGCCAATATTTGGCATGACATTTCAAAATGTCTCACTTTCAACATTTGATATGTTATCTATATTCTACAGTGAATAAAATATAAGTTTATGAGATTTGTAAATTATTCCATTCCTTTTTTACTCACAATTTGTACAATGTCCCAACTTTTTTGGAATTGTGTAATACAAGCTCTATTGGATTTTATTGCTATTTATGAAAACATGACCAGAAATATTCCATTAAATATGTAGATATAACCCGAATAATCCTGTAACCATCAAACCCCATATTTTATCCAAATCCTAAACCCAAGCCCTTTTATGAAGTTATGTCACTCTGCGGCCATCTTTGAAATGCCTCTCTGGCATGCAAGTGCAACTACTATCTCTTTGAATAAGGAAACATCAAATTCTCCAAAACTGTTCATTAAGCTTACAATTAAATTTAATATTTGAAATCAAGTCAAGTCAAGTCACCTTTATTTATATAGCGCTTTAAACAAAAAAGATTGTGTCAAAGCAACTTAACAACATTAATTAGGAAAACAGTGTGTCAATAATGCAAAATGACAGTTAAAAGCAGTTCATCACTGAATTCAGTGATGTCATCATGCAGCTCAGTTCAGTTTAAATAGTATCTGTGCTTTAATTTGCAATCAAGTCAACGATATTGCTGTAAATGAAGTGTCCCCAACTAAGCAAGCCAGAGGCGACAGCAGCAAGGAACCAAAACTCCATCGGTGACAGAATGGAGAAAAAAACCTTGGGAGAAACCAGGCTCAGTCAGGGCGCCAGTTCTCCTCTGACCAGACGAAACCAGCAGTTCAATTCCAGGCTGCAGCAAAGTCAGATTGTGCAGAAGAATCATCTGTTTTCTGTGGTCTTGTCCCGGTGGTCTTCTGAGACAAGGTCTTTACAGGGGATCTGTCTCTGGGGCTCTAGTTGTCCTGGTCTCCGCTGTCTTTCAGGGCTGTGGAGGTCCTTTCTAGGTGCTGATCCACCATCTGGGCTGGATACATACTGGATCCGGGTGACTGCAGTGACCCTCTGCCTTGGATACAGACTGGATCTGGTGGCTACGGTGACCTCGGAATAAGAAAGAAACAAATGCCATTCTTCTAACGATGTAGCAAGTATATCGGGTGTTATGGGAAGTGTTCCCGGTTCCGGTTTACCTAATTAATGCAGCCTAAAATCCTTTAACGGATTTGGATATTAGAAGTGTATTAGTATGTTATGTGTAAGCCAGGTAAAAGAGATGGGTCTTTAATCTAGATTTAAACTGCAAGAGTGTGTCTGCCTCCCAAACAATGTTAGGTAGGTTATTCCAGAGTTTGGCCGCTAAATAGGAGAAGGATCTGTCGCCCGCAGTTGACTTTGATATTCTAGGTATCATCAAATTGCCAGAGTTTTGAGAACACAGCGGACGTGGAGGACTATAATGTAACAAGAGCTCATTCAAATACTGAGGTGCTAAACCATTCAGGGCTTTATAAGTAATAAGCAAGATTTTAAAATCTATACGATGTTTGATAGGGAGCCAGTGCAGTGTTGACAGGACCGGGCTAATATGATCATACTTCCTGGTTCTAGTAAGAACTCTACCTGCTGCATTTTGGACTAACTGGAGTTTGTTTACTAAGCGTGCAGAACAACCACCCAATAGAGCATTACAATAGTCTAACCTTGAGGTCATAAACGCATGGATTAACATTTCTGCATTTGACATTGAGAGCATAGGCCGTAAATCACCAAAGAAATCTGACAGCAACTGTGTCATAAATGTTGTTACTTTTACTCAAAAAGCGTTATATAAAATGCTTATTTTTCAGGCTAGTTCAGCCAGTGCGCATGCGCAGTCCTAACCACACGTCTCAGAACGCTGACTGTTTCTATAGCAACCGGGACTTCTAACAGCAGCTGCAGTGACGATGACTTTACCGATTAGCGATTGGCTCTTTCATTCAGAATGTGGGGCTTAATGTGATTGAGCGGCCATATTGAGCGTTGCACTTTTCCCCATTCAAAACTATACGAGTGACACATCTTGGGTATTCTATAGTCTTAGCCTAAACATAACCCACCAATAAAATCAAATTAAAATTAATATATCATTCAACCTATTTCTAGTATTAACCCTATACACTCTCAGAAAAAAAAAAAGATACAAAAGTTGTCACTGGGATGGTACACTTTCAAAACATTTATCTTTGTACCTAATTATTTACCACTAAAGTATGCATTTGAGTAATGGTAAATATTAGTAGGTACCACCCCAGTGACAGCTTTTCTACCTTTTTTTTTTTTTTTTCCCGAGAGTGTAACCCTAACTGCAAATTCTGAATTGTTAATTGATCCAGGAACAGATATTTCTGTGAAAACCTTGTTAAGTGAGTTCCGAGGTCATTTGTGATAGATGGGACCAATATGTACTAGAAGAACTCCACCTGTGAGCTCAGCAATTTGGTGTGATTTTGGAGAATAACTCTACAAGAGCAATAATATTCAGTCAGAGTTTTATGTGCCCCTCGCTGTCCAAACTGCTTCAGGCTTGTGAGGTGAAGCAGAAGTTGAAGAAGAATGGGTCTGATACGTAACTGATGAAACACTATGAATCATTAATGCTATGAAGAAAATGTTATCTTAATATGAAATCAAGCAGAAATCAAGGCAGAATACTGAAATTAATTTCAGTACAGGCATTACAAATTGCTAAAGAATGGACCAGACCTCAAGAGACCAGATCTACACAGCAGGACCTCTAATAAAACCTCTGGAATTGTTAAAAAGATACTCCATCCCAAAATGGAAATTTGTCATTAATCACTTTCCCCCATGTCGTTCCAAAACCAGTAAAAGCTCTATTTGTTCTCGGAACACAATTTAAGATATTTTGGATGAAAACCTGGAGGCTTGAGACTGTCCCATAGACTGCCAAATAAAAAATAGTGTCAAGGTCTATAAAAGGTATGAAAGTCGTCATCAGAATAATCCGTCTGCCATCAGACGTGCAATCTGGGTTATATGAAGCGACGGGAACACTTTTTGTAAGCGAAGAAAACAAAAATAACTTTATTCAATAATTCCTTTGTCAACGGTCTCTTCTGTGTCTCTCCATATAACCATATGCTGTGTATGCTCCTCTGTGTCATCTGTGCCACAAAGATGCGCTGTTTCTATGTGTATTTAGCTTTGATTTGAAATAAAACAGTGCATCCTTGTGGTGCGGATGACACAGAAGAGCATACACCGTTGAAAAAGGAATTATTGAATAAAGTTATTTTTGTTTTCTTCACTTATAAAAAGTGTTCCCGTCGCTTCATATAACCCAGATTGCACGTCTGATGGCAGACGGAGTATTCTGATGATGAGTTTCATACCTTTTATGGACCTTGACAGTGTTATTTATTTGGCAGTCTATAGGACAGTCTCAGGCCTCCAGGTTTTCATCCAAAATCTCTTAAATTGTGTTCCGAGGACAAACGGAGCTTTTACGGATTTGGAATGACATGGAGGTAAGTGATTAATGGCAAAATTTTCATTTTGGGATGGAGTAACCCTTTAATAGAGCAATTCTGCTCACTCACTTCCTCAATATTCCCTGCTAGATTGTTTCTTGATGGTTCAGTCTAGTATTAAATAACTTTAATCGACCTTAAAAATGCCATTAGTTCTTGATGATTGATCAAACAGTATGACACTGACATGGTTTAAAAAATTTAACCTTCTTTAATTTCATTTCAGAAATTGCCGTCTGACAAACACAGACACACATTTAAGGAAGAGATGGTATTCCAAGATAATAGTCATCCTCTAATGGCCCACAATTCTGTTTCAAATAATGTCAAGTTTGAGATCTGAGTGTAAATATAAAAATATGTAGAAAGCTGAATACAGACAACAACATTTCATGATGATTTGCTGATGTATAGGCTACATAAGGACAAAATATAAGGTCTGTTCCAAAACCTAGTGAACTACCTGCCATACATGAACAATTTTGAAAACACATAGGCAGCCATTCTGCATGCAGTTTCCCTCACTGAGACTTTAATTAGCCGTTAGCATTTTAGCATAATATTAGCATTAGCATAATACTTTTCCCCAGACAATACACACCTGTTTTCATACATTTCAAATCGTAAACATTTTCTACATGTTATTTTTAACATCTGACAGGAACAATTTTAGAGACAGACATATTTCAGATGAAACCAGATGAAAAGTACACATCAAAAAAACATCTACACGGTATAAGATTAATTATTACGAAAATGAACCATGGTTATTGTAGTTAAACCATGGTAACCATAAATTAACCATGATTTTGCTACACTAACCATAATTTAACCATGGTATTTGTAGTAAAACTGTGGTTATACAAATGCTAATCAGTCTGCCAAAAAACTTGGTTACTACATTTTTAATATAATAAAACAATGGTTAATTTTCATAAGGGAGGCATAAAAATTAATTGCACACATAAATATGGGTAAAGCAATTATTTTAATTACATTGAATTATTTTAGTAGATACTTTTCAGTAATGAATAAAATATAAGATTATAATCAACATTTACCTGCGTCATTCACCACCATGAATGGAATCATTCTGCTCATCAAAAGCTTAGGCAGCTTACTAGGTTTTGGAACAGCATAATTATACATGTTTCGGAGTGTTAGTGAACTAGCCAGCACTAAATTCACATATCTATTTATAAAAGGGCTCATTCTAATATGGTATACTAATGAATAAACAGAAAATGACTGGGAAGATATTGGGGAAAAAAAGTGAGACAGGACATTCCCTGTTCTAAGCTGAAAAACAATATTCAGGCTGGATGATGGTTGGACTGGAAAGTGTTCACTATGAAGGAGTGTGGCTCCGGACACACACTCAGTAAAAGTCTGAGAACCAGCTCATGGGTGAGCATGAAGGAGGTCAAGGGTCAATCTCCTCAGGAATGATTGTAAGGATGACGTCTTCGTTGCCGCGTCGTACCACTGTTCTCAGACTGTCGTCTTTCTTGATAGCTGTGCTGACATCACTGGCTGACGTGATCCTCTGACCGTTAATGCTGATTATGACGTCACTCTCCATCAGACCACCACTGGCAAACAAAACAGGAAGCAGTTAAAACTGACCTAATTTTAAGTCAGAACTGCCCTTATTGTTCTAACTGTGCTATTATTGGCTTCACATTATTGGATTCTTATTACAAAACAGTATTAGGTTTTATTAGGAGGTGATGTCATTATATCTAAGCTAACTTTAAAGGGGTCATGAACTGAGAAATCAAAATTCTCTTGATCTTTTGACATATAATAGGTCATTGTACTATAAAAACATCTTGTAAGTTTCAGTTTATGTTTTGACATTTCTCATTTAAAAATGGTTTGATTTTTCTGACATAGCATTTTATAAAATATATATTTTAAACTCTTCTCTTTCAGTCTTTATCAGTAATTCATTATGCGAACATGTTCACATTTATATTCATGTAACATTAAACTGTAAAATATTTCTGTTCTACTTTCTGTTCAAACCTGTGATTTCATTTTTTCTTATTTAAAAATGGTTTGATATTTCTGACATCAGTTTCTTTACTGATTTTTTTTTTTTTTTTAATTTTTTTTTTTAATGGGAAAGTCACTTTTTGGAACCTTTTTTTTTAACTTTATTTTTTTGTTTATTTATTTATTTATTTTTTTATTTATTTTAAGAAATGTTCATATATTTGTAAACTTTATTTCTCTTAAGAGTCAGCTCTAGTTGAATTTGAAATAGTTACATGTAACCGATTATGCTGTAATTCATGGTAATTTTCTGTAGATTCTAGCCACAAACTGTTCCTGTCTATTGTACTCATATACTAAATTGGCTACCCACAATGAGAGGAAGTGGCCACTTACTGTATGTACTGTTCACATCATCTCATATAAGCTAAAATTGTCTGGACTACTTCTGATTCAAAGTTCACCCACACACAATGAAATCCCAAAATTTAATTTTAGTTACAAAAACTTTTAACTTCTAAGTGAAAAAAAAGAGAGAAAACACTGCTGCCTCAGCAGGAAGATGACCATTTTGGAAACTGTTCATTTAAACAATTATGGATTCAAATAAAGCATCTATATGGTAAATACAGCATCACATATGAAACTGTTGGACAGCATAAAATGGCAAAAAATCAGCACACTTCTTATTGTTATCTGGTTTGAGTGCACAAAATTCATGAAAAAATAAAATAAAATACAAATCCCATTAATTTTTCAATCCCTCCAACCACCTGACTTCATTCTTGCATGTACCTCTACTTTTCCTTGTTGAATATGCTTGGTGTATTGTAGAAAACTAGAGGCTACATGCAATGGGGTACTTACACTTCAGCCGGTGTTTTGGGGATAACTTCAATCACGTACGCTCCAGAGGTGACATCTGGGAAATCACTCTGTTTGTCCTTTAGCTCTTTAGCAAGTCTGTGAGTGACAGATACAGTACAGACATAAATATCATGTTTTCTGGTAACCAGCTTCTGCTATGTATATGTATAATGGAAAATACAATTTGAAAAGATTTGTTTAGATGGCTGATTTAACCGATTTAAATGTCTTTCCATAATCACAAATGCACATTAGTATTCAGAAAGCACATGCACTGCATTTGTGACTTACATTGGGGTTAATGTCATCATTCTTACACCAATATACTTCTTTTTTGTAGCTGTTTTTCCTGAAAACAAATATGAGATATTATTGATTGACACTTTTCTGAACCTTTGATTGGAAATGTTGTTCTAACAAGTTTTTCAGATTTAGCACATTTAATCCATCATTTTTCTCCTTACCTTTAGCCTGTCTGTCATGAGACTCGGCCAGGAACTGTCGGATCTTGTCAGAAGGAATTGCGAAGGATATTCCTGCTGTCACCTTTAGCGTGTTGATTCCTATCACTTCACCATCCTACAGCAAAAGACACAAGAATCAAGACACAGATGTAAATGTGAACTCACACAAACACACCGCACATCTGCATGCACAGATGTCTTCCTGTCACAATGGGATGTTTCCACCATTGATCATTATGCATGCACACATGTGTTTATGGTCACGGCTGACTCAACACAGAGCTCTTCTGCCAACATATGTTTCTAGGCTCATAAAAACATGCTATAAATATTAGCATCCCTGGCTGCATTCTGTTACTCCTGATAATTCACTAAAACATAAGACTCAAGCTGTTTCATTATGTACATATGCGAAGAACATAATAACAAAAAGCAAAACTCTTACCAGGTTCACCAAGGGCCCTCCTGAATTACCGTACTGAAACACAGAAAGAGTTTGGGTTTATGAAAATGTGTGATTAATTTTTTTTTTCTTGATAGTAAGGAACTGTTATATAGAATAGAATAGAATAGAATAGAATAGAATAGAATAGAATAGAATAGAAAACGTATTTTACAAGTAATTAGATTTTACATTATTAACTGTTTTTACTGTATTTTTTTTTGAATGATTGTTTTTTTAGTTAGTATTTTTTAATACTTTTAAATAATAATAATAATAATAATAATAAAACTTAATTATTCCAAACTTAAAATGTAAATATCTTGCTAAATATCACTACATTGTATTTGTGCACTGTAAAAGAGCTGTTTCTATCATGGTTTAATTTTTTTATATTTGTTTCTATCATGGTTTAATTTTTTTAGCAAGATATTTACATAAAGAGTGTGCATATATATATATATATATATATATATATATATATATATATATATATACACAAACACCACACACACACACAAAAACAAAATAAAAAAAAAAAAAAACATTATTTTATAGTACACCTAAATCAAGGTAGAAATAAATCAATTTTTATATTTAAAAACTCATTTTTAAAGTATAAATCAATTTAACATAAGAATGGAAATATCAGGAATAGAGGAAACAATAAGATTATTCTAAACTACATCATAAAATTTTAATTCAGTCTTTTCATATTTTGTTTTCACTATGCTATACATCACAGAAGCTGTGTATTTAAAGGGTTAGTTCACCCAAAAATGAAAATTAGCCCATAAATTACTCACCCTCAAGTCATCCTAGGTGTATATGACTTAATTCTGACGAATCCAGTCAGTTATATTAAAAATTGTCTTCGATCTTTCAAGCTGTTTAATGGCACTCAGTGGGTGTTGCAGTGCATTAGTCCAAAAGAAGTGAAATAAAAAGCACCCATCCATAAAAAAAAAAAAAGTCTCAGACGGCTCCCAGGAGTAAACAAAGGCCTCCTGTAGCGAATCGATGTGTTTTTGTACGAAAAATATCCATATTTAAAATGTGATAATCACTTTAATGTAGCTTGCGCCTACAGTTGTACACGGAAGCAGCTCCGGGCAGATGACGTATGAGGTCAGCGTTGCACATGCACTGGTGAGTCTCGTGAAAATGTCTCAGGTTGCGCATGTAACCATGGTTCCTTGAAGGAACGAGACGCTGTGTCGGAGAATGCCTCCAGCATGACTGGCTCTGAATCACGTAATCAGTCCAATGGATGGGCGAGACGTCATAGACAGGTAACATAAGCGAACAGGAAGCTTAAAAGAACGTGCGGTGAAACCAGCATCAGCCTCTAGGAATGAAGCAAGTGCCGGCAGAGATGCCGGAAGTGTGGGACTGCGATGCAGCATCTCGATGCTTCGAGGAACCAAGTTTACATGCATAACCTGAGACGTTCCTCTTCAGGAACTCAAGCTGCATCGGAGAACGCTTTGGGAATGAGAATGCACACGCCGCCAGACTTTCAAATCTCTGCCTAGTGTGGAAGCCTGCACAGCTAGGGCGAGAGAACAGAAGAGCCTGGAGTTGCTTGCATATCTAAGCCATAGAATCTGACAAAGGTTAGGGGCGTGGACCAACCCACAGCGTTGCAGATGTCCTGCATAAAGACACCTGCCAAGAAGTCCTTGGAGGGCGCCACACTCCTTGTAGAGTGAGTCTTGATCCCTAGAGGCGATGGGAGATCAGAGGACTCATAAGTGATAGAGATAGCATCTACTATCCACCAACTGAGGGTCTGTTTTGTAGCTGGAAGACCTCTCTTAGGGGGACCATAGCACACAAGCAGCTGGTCTGCCCTTCTCCACAGGGCAGCTCTGTTGACGTATGCATCCAGTGTTCGGACTGGACACATACAATTAAGCTTCTGCTGGTCTGGCTCCCTGAAGGGAGGAGGACTGAAGGCCTGGAGTACGACAGGCCATGGTGAAGAGGATGGGACCTTAGGAACATACCCCACTCAAGGGTACAGGAATGCTTTGGCCAGATTGGGCGCAAAGTTGAGATAGGAAGGGGCCACTGACAGGGCCTGCAGATCCCCCACTCTCTTCAGAGAAGTTATCGCCAGAAGAAAGGTAGTTTTTATACTGAGATGGCGATCAGAGATCTCCTCAATTAGCTCGAACGGAGGCTTACAGAGAGCTTCTAACACCACAGCCAGGTCCCACGTGGGGACACGATATCGTACTGGGGGCCTTAGCCTTAGCGCACCGCAGAGGATATGTGTAACTAGGGGGTGTCTGCCCACTGACTGGCCACCGAGAGGGGCATAGTAGACCTTTAAAGACGATGTCACTCTGGGAGATATCTGGGGAATGGTTTTGTAAAGAGGGTGGCTTATTAGTGCTTTGAAGGCTTTGTCTTGTGATCTCGACACCTTGGTGTGGAGAACGGGGAAAAAAGGCAGGCTCCGGCGCAGAGGTGGCGGCTTAGTATGCAAAAAACGTTCGTCCAGTTTACTTTTCTGCGGTTCGTCCCTTTTTTCGGCTGGCCAATCGATGTTCAACTTGGCCACAGCGCGAGTTACCACCTCCAAAAGCTCCTCATACCGGGGCGACTGAGGGGGCGAATCCTCATTGACACTATCCACGTCAACCTCCTTGGAGGATGACAGGTGGAGCGCCAAGCCTGCTCCCCGGGGAGAAGTAGCCACAGAGTGGGCTTCCGATCCCAGAGAATGGGCGCTGGATCTGGCGGGTGAGGAAGAAGATAGGGACTCACCCATCTCCATTCCCTCCACCATATCCATCTGCAAATCCACAAATGTAATCACCGCTCCGCCTCTGCGGAAGCGGGACCAGCACCGCGGGGAATGCTAGAGAAGGCTCCCTCTGCAAAGAGAGCATTCCTGGAGCGGAGAATATACAGGGGAAGCCGCTCGCAGTGCATTTTAGTGTATTATTCTTACAAAATCGCATCGATTCGCTACAGGAGGACTTTTTTTTTCACCCTCCAGAGTCATGTGAGACACTTTTTATTAAGGATGGGTGCTTTTTATTTAAATAATTTCGGACTGATGCACTGCAACACCCGCTGAGTGCCATTAAACAGCTTGAAAGATCAAAGACAATTTTAAATATAACTCCGAAGAAAAAAAAAAGTCATATACACCTAGGATGACTTGAGGGTGAGAAATTTATGAGCTTATTTTCATTTTTGGGTGAACTAACCCTTTAAGTTATAGTCTAGTATCTTTTTTTTATTATCAATACATACAAATGAAACTAAGCATCATGTCACTGACCCACTTGGCCAAGAAACTGTTTGTAGGCAGTGTATGATTAACTGTGTTTGGGCTCACATTGATGATGGCATCTGTCTGGATGTAGTCCATGTCAGAGTTTCGCAGGCCCAGCTCTTTGCCCCCTCTCTGGGTGGTGCTGACGATGCCTGTGGTCACTGTGTTTTGAAGGGAGAACGGACTTCCAATAGCAACCACAAACTCGCCTGGTCTCAGATCAGCTGACCGGCCCAACAACAGCACTGGGAGTTTAATCTGCAATATGAAATCAAATACAGCATAAGATTTTGACACCATTGTCTCAAGCCATGATCCATCCTTTGATTCAAATTAAAACAAGATTTTCTAAATAAGCAAGTATGTTTAATGAAAATAAGTTCATTTGTATATTATTATTATGGTATTTATTTGGTCAAATAAATACATTTATTTAAAAAATGTAAATATTTTAACAATCATTAATTCAAGTAATAGTTTACACAAAAACTAAAATGTACTCATTATCAGGTAAAGAAACAAACTCAAAAACATTTGGATGGCCTGACAGTGAATACATTTTCAGCTAATTTTGATTGGGTGAACTATTTAAAGTAAAGTAAAGTAAAGTAAAGTAAAGTAAAGTAAAGTAAAGTAAACAAATACAGATGTGAAATTACTGGGATCTAACTGGGAAATTACTAAAACCTAAGCAAAAGTCTGTATTTGATATCCATTTAATCTCATTGCTGTGTTAATCTCACAGCTGAGATTTGTTTTATATATATAAAAGGAGATTCTTTACATGAGGAGATTCTTGGGTAAGGGGGAAGTGTATTAAGTGTATTTTCCTCAAGTGCTCTCTGGTATGGCAAGCTGAACTGTCCGTAAGACAGAAAAACACACATATAAAACTTCCATCACCATACTGCACAGCTGGTATGAGGTTCTTCTGCTCAGTAGTTGATTTTCCAAACATGAAGTCTGACATTGTGGCTAAACAGCTCTACCTTTAGCTCTATGTGCTGAATTTGATGAGATGTCTTGCCCTGTACAGTGCTTTGAAATGTTTAACATTAATAGATGATTTTGCAGATAATGAAAGGCCTCAAAGAGCCATGAGAAAGCTGCACACCTCAGACTGCAGCTTTCTGATGTTTACATGAGTGTGTGTCCTCCATGTTACTCCCTAATTATCTTCTAATCATTTGCATGTCTTTTGATGGACCTGATTCCAGTTTTAAATTTTTGATGACATTAGGCCCTATCATGCACTCAGCACAATGCGATGCCAGGAGCAGTGCAAGTTTTTTTGCTAGTTTCAGCCCAACGCAGTTAGAATTTTCACATCCAGCACCACGTTGTTTAAATAGCAAATGCACTTGCACCCATCTGTTCGCCCATAGGCGTGCTGGTCTGAAAACGAGGTGTGTTCAGGTGCATTGTTGACGAATTGCTATTTTAAGGCAACTGAAGCGATCGCGCCATTGCCCAGGTCTAAAGTCAATGCCACAGTATTTTTTTTATTTAAAGGACACGTTAGTAATATATGCCTATAGGTGGGTGCACAACGCATGTACAGTACACTCTGATTTTTACACACGGGGAAGTGCAGCAGCACACAAACATTCCAAATATTAAAAATGAAAGGATTACAATGTAAAAGATTATTATTGTGCACGTAAAGATAAATATGCCTATATGTCATAATGGATAACCACTGCATGTATCAGAATTACCTATCCGCAGTAATTGTGAATAAA
Source organism: Cyprinus carpio (assembly GCF_018340385.1). Taxonomy (NCBI): domain Eukaryota; kingdom Metazoa; phylum Chordata; class Actinopteri; order Cypriniformes; family Cyprinidae; genus Cyprinus; species Cyprinus carpio. Next base: position 7,874,385 of record NC_056608.1, read on the forward strand.
ATGGCTAATTATTTGACTAATCATGGCAATACATACACTTCTGTCATGAGTGAGTGGCATGGTAATGTTCATGACAATGTTAATGTATTTAGTCTTGGTGGAATAGATCTGCTGCTGTAAACTGCTGCTGCGGCAGAGCAAATACCAAGACTTGTTTCTGTCAATACATCCACATCATGCAGCTGTTAGCATGTAAGAAATATTATTGTTGCACATATAACATGAATAACCCCCATAGCATCCATTATCACCCAGTAGCAGATCTATACAGGTGGAGCTGGGGAAGGTGAAGGTTTCTGAAGTGCGCTGCAAACTGCTACAACAAGCATTAGCCAAGTATTTGAATTTTGAGCAGCGAGCTCATATGCTACCGATAGAGGAGAGAACCAATAAGCTGTGACATGTGATGATGATGTTATTATGTCATACTGAGTTAGATTTATCAGACTGCGCCATCTAGAGTTTCATGCCAGAACTCTGTATGTACTTAAACTGACTCCTCAGGTTGAAGGTGATACTGTACATCCAGTGAGTGGTGCTAAAAGTGCTAGAGTTTTATCTGAAGCAAATGTGAAAAAGGTTTATTACATTGGTTGTGAACATTTGGGAATTATTCTTTCAACTACTCAATCGGACACCATTTCATTCTTTCCATATTTGGTGTGCACCAAGGTTCGGATGGCAGCGTTCACACTTATTCAACTGAACCACACAAACAGAAGAATCGTTTTAATCAGACCAAACCTGCCAAGTGTGAACATACAGTATATATATATATATATACACTGTATATATAATAATTAATTCAGATGCTTTTCTACCTCCACATACTGGCTGCTTTTTTAGGTGATAAACTTTCATAGCTCTGTTTATTCAGCTGTTATATTACAATACATGACTACTGAAACAAACTAGGCAAACTCTGACCTTATTTTATGTTTTATTATATTATATAGGCAAACTCTGACCTTCTGGTTCTGTGCAAAAGCAGTGCAAGATTAGATTTGTTTGTATACTTTGTGTGTGTATACTTTTTTAATGGAATTTGGAAAGAAAATTAACGGAATTTGAGAAAAAATAAAACGGATTTGTTATGTCCTTATATGTTTATTTTTTTTCTGTATAATATAAAATAGAAGAATATGAATATGTAAATAAACATGAAACTTTTTTCAAAATATATACTGTACGTGTGTGTATTTATATAAACATAATAAATATACACATTAAACATACATATATAATGTAAACAAAAACGTTTATTTTGGATATGATTAATCGCAATTAATTGTTTGACAGCAATAATTATATTATATTATATTATATTATATTATATTATATTATATTATATTATATTATATTATATTATATTATATTATATTATTAGTTTTTCCAAATATGTATGACTTTCTTTCTTATGTGGAACTATCCAATTAAGAGACACACAAGTGGGATGAGAAAACAGACAGACGATATCTAATAGTATTACATTTTAATGACTAAAAATCAAATAAAAATGTGCCCCGATGAAATGTAAAAGACAAAAGAAGTTCTTAAGGGTTAACTGAAACCCTAACAGAGGGTACAGGAGGACAGATATGAGAAAACAAGCTCATATTTTTGAATGCGAGTGGAGGGAGTATGGGAGAATCCCAGCTGAGCATTCCATTCGGTCTTGTTTGCAGATGCACAATCAGTGCTTAGCTAAAGATAACAAGCTACTGTTCTACTCCTTCACTCACTCCCACAACCCCTGACTGCATCTGACAGCCTACAATCATGCTCTTAAAGCCAGCAGGCTACGTCCTGCACCAAATTTGGCCTTGCTAAATTTAGTCTTCAAATTACATGTGCTTTTGTGTGTAAAACAATAAAGTAATATGTACCGACCATCCCTTCTCTAGTTTCTCTGACACTGCACCTGTTCGAATTGTCTTAGAAAGACATCATTTGAGTCATCTTTTGTTCTTATTATTGCACCAGCATAAAACAGAAAGAGATAATGGTGAAATTCTGCCCTCCTCCTAAATTTTAAATACCACTTATCACCGACATGCAATAGTCTTGTAACAGTGCTCATGCTTCTAATTTCCTGTTTCAATAACAAATAGGTCAGTGAAAGACAGAAAACAACATTCCTCAAATCATTTGATGGGGTCTTTAATGATAAGGATTTTTCTCCTCATTGGTTTAAAACATCTCTAAGCAGAGATATTTAATTTCTGCATCAGTTTGAAATCTGACACTTTACCCCCTTGCTGAGTGCTACTCAATAAGTATAGGACATTGTCATTTAGTTCTGATTGTACTGTGCAAACTGGTGAAAGATGATCAGGTGATCATTTACAAACATTAGGCGATGAGGAACAGCAAATGACGATCAAGGACTCCTTGTTAAATTAGAAGTTGAGTAGAATTGCATCTATCTTTAACTATTTAAATATTCTATTCTAAAAAAAAAAAACCGTAAGATTTTTTTCTTTAATGACCATAATAATAGCTACAATTCTGTTTGAGGCATACAGTTTATTATTATTTAAATGTATTGTATTTCATTTATTATATTCCATATTAAATATTGATATTATTTTTATATTGATCTATATAGAATTTAATTAGTATGTTTATTTGTTTATTTATTTATTTACAATTTTTTATATATATTTATACACAATTTTATATATGTAGGCCAACTCAAAATAGTCGACAAAATATATTGTCTGAAATACAAATATTCCATTTGAAGTGTTTGGAAAGCAAATGCCTCTTTCTCATACACCTCTAATCCTGAGTCTAGATGTTTCCTATTTTCTTTTAGTTTCATTTCCCATCAGTCAGCTAACCAAAACATAATGCTCACTGATCGTCCTACAGGGCGATTTAATCAGCTTGTGTCGTCTGTAAGAGTGGAAACGGATTTGACGACTATTTCATTAAATCCCTCTAATCTCTTTACAAGTGGATCATTGAAGTGAATTTAGAAAGCTCTCTGAGAAAGAAAACAAACAACCCCTGCCAGACCCACAAAGATGAACTATCCCAACTGATGAGTCAGAAATATAGGACCGTTTCCCCAGGGAAAAAATGACTGGCCTGATTTCAGACAACTCAGCCTCGATGTACGTCTAATCTGAACTGATGTTTTGTGTCTGTTTGTCTCCTGCTGAAACTTAAGCCCATGACTCAGTGTGCTCAACAACCTCAAAATGTCCCATTTATCAAGGAAGGGGTTATTGGGAATTGCTGTGTATTTAATTCAAGACTGTTTTTTTACTATGTTAAAATTCTGGGTGTGATTGTCAAAAATAACCCAGATCTATTTGGAATTAATACAATTCACCAAAAACCAAAGTAAAATTTCTTAAATTTTATACTCACTCATCAAGCTCAAAGAGTAGAGCATGGCACTAGCAATGTTCAAATCAAATTTTTATCATGTAAAAAAAAAACAAAAAAAAACATTTTTATCATTGAACTACTGATATCGCATGGACTATTTTAATGATGTCCTTACTACCTTTCTAGGGTGAGCATATGTGCCGTTCATACGGGACACGTCCTGGCCAGGATTTTAATATTGCCTAAAACATCCAAAGCAGTTTGACCAATAACATGAAGGTATTTTACATAATCGACCAATCGTGGGGCTGCGCGTGAGAAGGTGAGATCTACAGGGAACGATCAAAGCGATGCAAATATGCGCACGTGTTTGTTCGTTCGTTTGACTTGAAGCGTCACTGCTAAAAAAAAAAAAAGATAGCAAATTAGGTGCGAGAGCGATCCGAAAGCATAAGGAGCCATCTGCTCTGCTCTCTAGCTCTCATGAATGTCGAATGATCGACCTGCAAACAGCCAAAACCTGGATATATTAGGCAATATTAAAATCCTGGATGGGACGTGTCCCGTATGAACGGCGCATGTGGTCACCCTATACCTTTCTGGTCCTTGAACATGGTAGTTGCGTTGCTGTCTATGAAGTGTTCAGAAGCTCTCGTTTTTTAATCAGAAACATCTTAATTTGTGTTACGAAGATGACAGAAAGTCTTACGGGTTTGGAACGACATGAGGGTGAGTGAATAATGACAGAAATTTAAATTTTTTGGGTAAACAGTTCCTTTAAATCTTCAGTGTATGCTGTCTGAAGGCATCCTGGGGATGTAATTACTTTCCTTTCAGCACACCCATAAAGATGATAGGAAAACCATCCATATTCGAATGGCATTCTCTCTGTCTTAGAGTGTCTGTCATGCATTGTCAATAAATTGGTTAAAATAGGGGGAAAAAAAACAACTATGCAACTATCCCGATCCAAACAACATCCATAAACACAATATTGGAAGAGACAACACTTCTGTAAAGAATTCCATTGTTTTGAAAAGGTTGTTGACTCAAAGGACACATGTTATGGATATGTGTTTATTGAGAGCAAAAGTCCATCTAAAGAAAATCAATCCCAGCTGAGCTCTTTAAAACTCCCGTGTTCTGCCAGAAAGAGCAGGAATCTTCAACTAGCTCTTCCTGTTTCTCAGCAACCGTAAATCAGATCCCATTGGGCTGGTGCTTCCAAAGTCACAGTCACCCTGGAGTGGGTCAAACTGACTGTCTAGAAATTTCTGACTTGGGCTCCATTTATATGCCAAATCTTAGCTTTTAGCATCACTTCCACAACTTTCATGGCAAGGCAGGCATCACTATAACACAGTATATTGAATGCAAGAACACAGTGTCCTGTAGATTCCAAATAAAATATTGCTGTGTATTTCTCACAAAGGGACATATTCATAAATTAATTGTGACATTTCAAAAACATGGCTCTAAATCATCCATTTATCACTTTTTCACAAAATTTCTGAATGACAGACTTTGCAATAAAGAGTCTGACCCAATTTTGGTGTCTTGCCCCATCATGGAAAAACTCAGCAAGACTGCTTTCTTGGAAGACAAGACCAAACCCTTTCAAATATGTGCTGAAACAACTCAGGATGAATGACGACTGCATGTCTGCCAGACATCGTCTCCTAAACACCCCGAAGAATGCCAAGACTCCTTGTATGTCTTTGAACTGGCATCGATCAGCTTTGAATGCAAAACTGCCAGACCGAATGTTTGCTGACCAGCTTTGCGGTATGCATTAACCACTGGAAAAGTACGCACATAAAAAGAATTCAATGACAAATCCAGCCGCTGTTTACCCAAGAAATGTTTACCCTCATTTGTATAAGCAATTCAATGCCAACAGTGAAACATTGAAGGTCGCTCTTTCTGTGCTCTGATGAGTCAGGAATATGTGTCTGAGCAAGACTTCTATACTACATGGGCCTTAACCAATACCAGCCTCAAAAACTGACCCAGATTTTAGGAGACATGTCCTTAAAGATAAATTTCCACTAATGGGGCCTATTTAGAGATGTGAAGAACATAAGGCAAGTTACAACAGTACCAGCATGCTGGCATTGCAAATGAGCAAAGATCATCTTCAAATTATCTTTTCAGTGCATTGACATGAATTCCTTGTTATTAAGAGAGGAATTTTGCCAGCAGGGCTTCCCAAATTACTTTATAGGGGAATTTCAGATGGAACAATCAGTCCCAAATTAAGTTGGATCCAGCCAGCTAATTCACACTATTTTTTTAAGGCCAGGCATGTGAATGTGCAGTGGCCTCAAAAAGTATTTGGACACTTTTGCCACAATTTAAATGCTATAACTTTAACTTTTGCATCAGTTTTGCAATGAGTTTTAATTAACAGGCATGGATATGGTTTTTATTGGATGCATGAAGATAGTTTGTACTTCAAAACTACCTTTAAAGAATATTCTGCTTGAAAAAGTAGCTTATGCTATTTGTTTCAAATGATACATCTTTGTTTGCTATAGTATTTTGTACCTAATGAACTGATATTAAGACATTTTAATTTTGACTGCAGAGATGTTCTTATCACGGGGATGTTATTATTAAAATCTTCAAACTCAAAGTTAAAATAGAAAATTATTAAACACAAATGTGTAAAGTCTAAGGAAGTTGCATTTATGCTGATATGTCCTCTTTTTCCTTCTTTTTTTATGACATTGGCTAAAATGTACCGCTTTTGGCTTTGTTTTCTAATTGACATACTCTCTACAGTCCTTTTTTCACTGCTTTGACTGTTCTCTGTAGATTCCACTTGCTCAAATGCTGCAATTGGTCACAATCGGTCACAAAAGTAGTTTGACCAATCGCGCTTGAGCAATGGTGCTCAGGCACTGTACATATTTGATCGATGCCCAAACTACTTTTCAGTCGTAACCTTCAGCAAGTATGAAAACAATAGAAAAACAAAGCCAAACCCAGACATTTCAGGAAATGTAGAAATCCCAGCCAGGTCATGTCTGGGAAAAAAGAGGATGTTTGGTCACTTTAAAATTAAGAAAAATAAAGAAATTTGCATGCCCAGACTGTCATCAAATACTCCATCAGTCTTAAACACAACTGCAGACAGCTGTACATCTCAGCTGGCATTTTGAGACTGTTTAATGACAGGGGCTTCTCCTGAGACTGTAGTAAATTAAAAAGCACACCGTATTGTCAGGCTTGTTCATCTGTTTGTGTAGTCTTCTAATAACATGAAGCTACTAATAGGGAACATAACCCACATCAATGAGCATATCCCACAAACCAAAAAATCAGAATAAAGAAAGGACCCAGATAAAAGAGACAAGACTAAACCTAGCCTTTTGCATATACCATTTTCTGTGGCAGTCTGAGATTTTGTGGTATCCATAATCCATCTTTGAATTCTAGTTACACTCCACTTGAGCAGCTATTTTCAGTCATGTAAGTTCAACTCCTCTTCAACTGAATAGGGAAAATATGGAAATCTCAAATCCCATTTTCTAAACTTACATTTTAATTACATATTTCAAATCAGTAATCAAAACTGACAAAAATGGTACACCCCCAGATGTCGTATATTTCAGGTTGGTCCAGCCAATGCATGTGCAATGTAGAGCAAAGGCTGAATGCAAGGGTCAAATAAAGACCAGATGTATGTCAATTGCCTCTTTTATTTGAAGGAAGGGACTTATATTTCTAGATATGCCAATGTTCCAATTCCTCCAATTTTTTTTTTTTTTTTAATTTTTTTGATCATAATACTAAAGATTTAAATATCATCTTACTAAGATGTATTACTGGGAGATATAGAGTGACAACTGATATTTATATGCATTTTGTCTGTTATACTGTTATAGAGATCTTATTGATTTAGATGAAAACTCTTTTGCTCATATACATATCAGCAACTGCACTACTGTAAATTGCATAATTTTGCTCAGTTTTGGCCTCTGAATTAAAGTGAGGTGTTTTTTTTATCTCCTCAAGTATGAGCTCCTTGTTATGCTCTTTTAAATCTGGATGTATCAAATATGAAATATATATACAGTATATAAAGCAAACTTTTTAAATATTTTTGTCTAAAAGTTCAATAAACTGTTTAGATGAGAGCGTTGCATGTTTTGCACACATTTGTGATTCTTGTGTGCAACCATGCATCAGTAACATTATAAAATCTGTAAACCAGAACTTCCTGAATGTTTATGATTTCACTAACAACCATCTAACAGATCTGTCTATTTCATCTACGAGCAACGTGTTCTGCAGACAAATGAACAGCTGTTAAATAAAGACAGCCGTGTATAGTCAGACGTGGAGTGGAAATACATCCTGACACAGTCCCTCCTTCCAAAATTGCGTTGTGACCCAGATCTTATAAACAGCAGATATACACATTTTTAATCATTCACACATGTACACTGATGTTTCATAACCCAGATCTAAATGCAGATGACTCAGTGTTAGTCATCCTTACCAGATATTTCCCCTCACCCCTCTAACCCTGATGGGGCCTGTTGAGACCCGTCTATAACATTTATGTGATACAAACTGGAACTCAAAGAGTAACATGCTCTAACATGCTCTACTGGCATCTGTTTTCCTCTGTATCTCTGCAGGGTATGCTTTTCTCATCCAAGGATAGGCCTGTTTCACACATCCTGCATCTGCAAGTTACAGCAGCAGCAGCGCCACAATTCTTGGGCCGATACAAAACTTTCATAACAGACCCCTTTTGCAATAAAGTGTGTTTGTCCAGTTGTCCCACCAATTAGGCCCTGTGCCGCAGTATAACTAGAAATGCACAGTTATTATAAAGTGTGTGGCTGATACTTACTGATAATTACTTTCATGCTATGGCTGATAATTAATGTACAGTGATTAAAGTGTTTCACTCTGCTTATACATTTGGTATATGTTTTGTAATGTTTGACTAATAATAATAATAATATATTTGAATATAAAAATTATGGTAAATATGCATTTACTAATTAAATATGCATTAATTTGCATACGTTTCCTGAGCAAAAATTTGACATTTGAAAAAAGCCAGGTTCTTGTTCACATTTTTGTTTTAATTTATTGACATTTTAGAGTTGAAGATCCTTTTTTATCACTTCATAAATCAAAAATAGTCAACAGCCATTAAAAATAAATTTGAACCATACTTTAAAGAGTAAAATATTGTATAAATCAGGTAAATGTATATGAACAAACCCCTCGTTAAAATATTCAGAATATTGAAAATCTATTATAAATCAGTAAAGTTTGGTGTATGTATGTTTGGTGTATATGCAGATTTTATGCCTCATTGCATTAAAAAATAGATTTTGATAGAATGATCTTATATGCATTTTAATTGAAATCTACAGACAAAAATATATAATGTGTGAATGAGTGTGGAAATGAGAAAAACACTGTTTTCTCTCCACTAGTATGAAAAAAAAGAAGTTATAGAAAGCAAAATAGCCTAAAATCTTAAAATGGGCTAGTGACTGGGCTTTTTTTTATTTTATTTTTTTTGCTTTTTGCATGTAGTGTCCAAATAAACCCAAACTTCAAACTGAAGCTATAAACTGCCAAGTCACTGTGCCAATCACTGCATGTGGAATCTGCATCGAACATAACCAAGTAATTCCCTCCATTTTTATGTGGCTTCATAAAAACAGACTATATAACAAAGACTGAGTACATAATTAGGTCTACAGAGCATTTTCGCTCTATTTTCTGCTGAATTCAATGTGCTTTGCACAGCAAAAATAGGAGCATACAAACTATACTTGTAGATCTGTTTCTGTGGCACTGTGACTCAATGCTTATGCATTCATGTAACATAATATATATATATATATATATATGTATATATATATATATATATATATATATATATATATATATATATATATATATGAGCACTGAAATGAACATATTGTTGGGTGCTTAAATGCAGATGCAAGACACAGGCCTAAGTGCACTACATCCAACAAGCTGTCTAAAACAAGGTCAACAAGTTCCTCAAGCTGTTTTTGGGATGTGAAATGATGTTGATTTAGGCTGCAGTGTTCTCTCTGGTTTAAGGAATTGGCTAATTTAGTGGGAATAAGAAAACAAGGACCAGATTAGATCTAAAAGCACAGTGAGCAGCCCGGAGAAAGAACAGGTGTAAACCAAAGCCACTGGAAGTCAAGCCTGCAACTTTTAGGCAAGAAGCGTAACCGCTAATGCTAATGCTGCGGCCATATGTATTGGCGGTATGTGAGGAAGGAGACCAGAGGCCACTGTATGATTGGCTGAGGTGTCTCATGTGATCCAAATTAGTTGTTATGCTTTTCCAATGGTAATTAATACAGACCCTATCATCTCCCAATAGCAAGAAAATCTCTGTATGAGTGCAGACAGGGCTGCCCTCAGGGCAATGCAACTGGTGCATCCGTACCGGGTCCAGCAGCAAAACGAACTGCGGGTGAACCCAGCCCCTTTGCTTTTCTATTGAGGGGATACATTGAGAGCCTTCTGACATCGTAAATAATCTGTACTGAGTCTGAAAATGACTTCTGTCCAAAAATAACCAGACAAACGAGAAGGTTGCTGTAACAACCCTGCAGCATATTTAGAAACAGCCTGAACATTTCCCATGTCTGTCCTGTCATATCATTTTAAATAGGAAGAGGTATTCTGACATGGAATTCTCAGAGGTGACAGAGACATGAACCGATAAAACAAACTCTGGCATGAAACTCAAGCTGAAAAGAATATGAGACAGTTACCCAATATAAATTATTCACAGTACGGCAGTGACTAAGCCGAACCTGAGCCAGAGAGGAAGGGGGAGTTATGAGAGTCCGGAGAGGAATTACAGAGACGTGGCACTGCTGCCTGCCAGCACAAAAGCCAGTAACTGGTACCAAACCCCAACAAACAGTATCACCATGCATATTGTTAAGTAAATCCTGCACCACTTGCGATCACAAGCTTTCTGGGTCAGTGCTGCCTATATATATTAGGTAAATAAATACCTACATATGCTATTTTTTAACCACTATATTTTATGTTATGTGCCCAAGACAATTTTAATATATTTGATAATGTTTTAGATAAAGCATGTATGTACTGTAGATTATGAAATTGGTAGTTTTGGTTCTGGATGCTGATTGGTCAGTACAGTATTCGAGCTGTACTAAAGTACATGACATATTTACACCTACTGTACAACATGAAACTACTGTGTATCTCTATGCAGCACAGAAAGGAAACTACTGTTACTGTATATGTTCTAGTGGAAGGATGGCACTTCACGATTGTTCAAAGAAAATTTGCAACTATAATATTTTTATGTAGAAACCAGTTTATAAAAGCTTATATAAAAGGCACTTGAGACTGTGGTGTAATGTAAATATAGTCACTCTGTTGTATAGAATATGGACTTTTGCACCTTAATTTTTTAAAAAAGATACTGTTCAGGATTCACAATTAAATTGTAATGCTTTTCATAAATATTTTTAAACACATGTATTGTACTTTATCATACTTACCTATGCAAGGTTAAACCTATAATGCATTATAAAGCATTATGATTATATTGCATTATGATGCATTATGACATGATTTACAACACAATATTTAATGCCGTTCATATGTAATGCACTATTTTTTGAAGGCATAACCATAAATAAGCATTACAATTCATTACTTTATGACTATAAAACATGGAACTCATTATATGTGTAATTAAAACAAATTACGAAAGCACTGGAAACATCCATACTTTAACAGTATGTGTAACTTTTTTTGTGCAAAATTACATTTTCCACTCTGAGTGTAATGTGTTTAATGTGCTGTCAGTGTAATTTATTGTTATATGAGCAACTCTAATCAAACCCTTGTCAAAATGGCCTCTTTGTGTTTCTTTCTGACTCTGCCTGGGTGTGGAGCCAGGCTTGTTTAGTAGAGCAATTCAACATGGCTTATCTGGATCTGTGTCTCTTCATGATACAGAATGGCCTTACTTAAAACACGGCCATTATCCTCAGAGCCAAGAAAAGCATATTTCTGTCTGCTTCTATGCTTACTCTGGGGGAAAAATGGCATGAGATTATCTGATGATTGGGATAGCTTCTGGGGTCAGGCATGAATTTTGTTTGCAATTCATTGCTGAAGACCTTACATCATGGAAACAATCTCAGATGCTAATTCAACAAGATTAGGCATGTTATCAGTCTCTTGAAAATGAAAGCTCCTGAAAATGAAAATATCTTGAGTGACTCATCTTGAGTAATCATCTGAGTATGTCACAAAAATATGGTGCATTCAAGCCATGTCAGAAATATCATATTCATGAGTTGAATGCACATGAACAGAAACACAAAGTCATGATTGCAAGTGGGAAACTCTGAACTTTCTTTGAGCCCAGAGTTTCCGAGTTGAGGGCATGTCAGTGAGAAAATATGGCAGACAAAATAGATGCAGCATCTGTAGTAATTGTAAATTTGTAAATTAATGATTTTTTTTTTATTTATTTACAACACAACTACCTAAGTCACATATACAAAATATGATATTATTGTACAGTTATGGAAGAAATATATAACGATTCGATTTACAGTACTTTCATGAATTAAATAAAAACATTTAAATAAAGAATAATAAAAAATTGTTGATGATTATTATTTTTTCATTTTTTTGTAGGTGTAGTTTTAAAATTTTGTATATATTTTATATATGTGTAAAGTGTCTTCACAAAGTGCATGGTAATTAATTTCAATGGAGTTTTGCATTAGCTTGTTGCTAAGCTAAATATATGATACTCTTATAAGCATTAAATTCATTGCACACACACAAAAAATTGGTAAAACGGTCAATTGTTTGTAATAGATTTAACTGTTTTTAGTTACATTTTTAGTATTAAATGTTATTTATTGAATTTACATTTTTCTTGATTCATCCATCATCTAGGATGGATTTTTCCACTGAGCTTGTTGCTATGTATTATGAGTTTGGTAACTCCGTAAAGGATGCATCTAATGCTGCCCTAGAATTTGGATAAAAGAAGGTACAGTATGATGCCCTAAAATCTTACCTATGCAGGGTTCTCACTAGATTTTGGAACAAACTAAGTCTTCGTTCGAGTGTGACATACTATACGGACAGGTATGGACAGGTACTTACCGGAACGTCTATCTTGATGAGAGCGATGTCTGCTTTCTCATCTACGTCTTTGATTTTGGCTTCATAGGTGGCCCCGGACTTAAGCTCCACCTTCACCCGGTGTTTGTTGGCTACCACGTGGGCATTGGTTACAATCAGGCCATCTTCAGACACCACAAAACCAGAGCCGCTGGCCACCGCCACTTCCCGCTTGGTGAACACCATTCTAAGAAAGAAAAGTGAAGAACTTCTTGAAGATTACTCTTGAGGAGCAACCTTCTCATAATACCGTAAGACAACTTTCCACAGAGGAACGACAAAGAATGATGGTTGCTCAACATTCTTGATTTGACTATATTTTCCAGCAAGATTTGAGACCAAGGAGGAACTTCCTCTGACAAGTGATTTGTGGAAAACATGACGGTTGTCCTCCCGATTTTTTACCGCACTGCTCAATTTCAGCAGCTTAAAACTGAGGTTGGCTGTTTTCAACATTCCACAAACTGTGTCTTATGCAATGGTGAAGATATTGTGATAGTTATTCAATCTATATTCAAGTGGGGAAAAAAACATCAAATCCTACTTTATAACAATGTTATACTACAATGTGGATGACATAAAAATTATTGTTACGAAGCACTTGACACTTAAACACACACAACATGATTTATTCATGAGGAGCATGTTCCTGGAACAACATCCTTATAAATTAATCATAGATCAACCTCCAAACCATCTCCAAAAATCAGTGAGGAATTATTAGCTGATAAGAATGATGTTTTAGGGCCAATATGGATGCAATCCAAGTAATTTTATTCATATTGATGATAGAGGGCTAATAAAAGACAAAACCAGACAAAATATCTGTTTTTGCTGACTCTTACAGATGGCAGTGAAAGAGTATGAGAGCAAAATTAAAACTGATCAAGTTCACTTTCAAAAATAAATGTTCCAAAAGATCCATCTTCGGCTCCTCAAAGAACCAGTTCTTAAAGGAACCTTTCATTTTCTTCTGTGAGGAACATTTTAATAATCTAAAAAACCCTTTAAAAAATTTTTGTGCAATGGAAAGTTTCCACTGATAAAGATGTCCTCTCTGAGACATGAGATTACTGATTAATGGAGTGTGTGATTCAGGATACATACTTGCGGAACAGCTCAATGTGAACCACAGCTGGAGCGATCTTCTCCACCACATCAGCAATGAAGTTATATCTGTGCCGGAGGCTATCTGGATTATCCTCGTGGCCTGGAGAACACATGGCAAACAAAGAGTAAAATTAAACCAATATGGTACAGGAAATAAACTGTATAAAATTAAACCAAATTAAAGAGTGCAGATAATTCTAATTGTATACCATTATTTATTCCAGAACTGGATTACGGATTGGGTCAGACTGAGTGAAGTCCTCAGTGCTAACGTTAGCAAGCTTCCTTATTTATTTATTTAGTCCACCCTCGTCTCTTAAAGCAGGGTCTGCTACTATTTTCCTAAATGATATGTGTCTAGTGGCCTCACAGGAGCATGATATAGAATTGATTTACTTCCTAACATCAAAATAAGGTAAAAAGACTTAAAATGTAAAGATTTATTTAATATTAACTCGCATAGTGAAAAAAGTTTAAAACATCACCTAATAAACAGTTAAGTCATCCCTTTTTTAGACACATTTTTCCAAATTGAGACTGATTTGGTGAAAAATTAACAGCGCATTATTAATTTTATGATTTATAAGGATTTATAATTATAACTATTAACCATTAAATTATTAATTATTACATTATATTACCTAATGAACAATTGAACATACAAGCATCACGTAATACCAAAAATCTTGGCGTAGTATTTTTTACTGTCATTTTTTTTGCAACCAGAGCTTTTTTCTTTTTTTTTTACCACAATTTAAAAGGATATTTTGCAGAGTATTTACCTAAAATGGACATGAAATACTGATTTGACTGGAAATTGCTTTATTATTTAATCGTAATGAGAGATCAGTGTGCTATGGAAAACATGAAACTAGCACAGGTAGGAATTTCTTGCAAGGAGACAAGTGCAAGTTTTTAGTGTCATTATACAAAAATATCTGACCACAGAATTCCATGATTGCTCAAACAGGAAAAAGCAGCTATTCTGGAGAAAGTTTTTCATTAGAATTATTCACCAGCAGACATAATCTTGCTTATAAAACAGCAATATGAAAGAGACAAATGTGAGTTTTTGAGAAACAGGGGTCAACTTGTCTAGAAAATGATATATACTTAGCCAGAAAGTGCTTATAAAACTTGGATCCAAGTCAAAACCTTTTATAACTTTGCACATGTAACAATTTTTTTTTTTATTTTTTTTTTACCTTGTATAACCCTTCTTTCACAACATCTGCATGCAAGTACATCTGCACTGCCCCCTTGTCCATGTTTGGTAGCGTGCTATTGGTTTCTTCCCTAAGGGTTTGTGTACAGCTATATGCATCCACTGTTTGAAATCCCCAGTGATAAACAGCACCTTGACCCAAAACACCAAAACCTTTATTGCCTTTTTTTCAGTTCTGGGAGGTTTGCTGCAATAGTGAATGCTCGAGTATTTGGGTTGTAAAAAAGAACAATTACCATAATGCAACACAGATGGGTAAAGCCTAATTGCACAATTGCAAAACCAAATACCACCTACAACATGGGTGTGGAAATAACAAATTATCTACAACCCGCTGTGTTTTGCTATAATAAAAAATATCAGATTCTAAATTCATGGGAAATGCCTTTTCTTAATGTCACTTGGCAACCTCTGGGAAAGGGAAAAAATCCTAAGTTTCTAAATTGAAAATTGGTTGTGAAAAGGAATTACATTTTACTATTGTAGAAACAGGCTGGTAAAAACATAGACTTATATAACTGATTGCCTCTAGCATATCCCATCATGACTCTGGAATCTTGATAATGGAATTGTTTTTCCTCCCTCATAATATGGCTGCACATCTGTAGAGGGTTTAGCACGTTTAAACGAGAGAACATTTCATTTGTTATGTCATATCTGGCACAAAATCTAACACATTTGTGCAACCCACATACGAGTCATGTTTTATGTGAAAAGTACAAATAATGATTCTATAGACTCCAGGGACATGTGGAAAGGTCAGGAAATGGCCACATGGACATCTGCTCCATGCAAATGAAATTTTAACAAACTGAAAAGAAAATGTCACAGCTTTCACAACATTTCATAAAAAGCCTTATTCCAGTGTTTTTTTTTTTTGACTGATTTGCTCTGTTCAGAAACCGAGTGAGCCCCTATTTGGGTAAATTGACGTATAACCTTAGAATCTGAAAGCCTTTTTGCAATAATTATGCTCAAGTCAAAAGTGTGCATATGATGCCTTGCAATACTGGCTCACAATTGTCATGTATTTTATGTTGTTATGGGATGTCTGATGTGCCCTCCTAGCTAAGTTGGAAATATCATAATTTGTTCTGAGCACTTACAGTAAATGACCAAGCAAAGTCATATTTAAAAGTGGGAATCTCTGAATTCTAGATATTACACAAGATGAAAGGCACATGTTGATTTAAAATACGGTGGTCTACTACTGGTCAAAAGTCTCTTATGCTCTTCAAGGCTGCATTTATTTAATAAAAAATACAGAATATAGCAGTAAAATTATAAAGTATTACAATTTAAAAGAACCAACCACCAAATCAGCATATTAGAATGATTTACGAAGTATTTTGTGACACTGAAGACTGGAGTAATGGCTGCTGAAAGTTAAAAGTTTTTTGCCATCACAGAAATAAATAACATTTGGAAATATATTAAAATAGAAAACCGCTCTTGTTTGACATTACAATAATAGAAGGCTACTGTTTTTACATTATTTTTGATCAAATATGTCTCCTGATCTCCCAAATCTTCTGTTTTACCAAAGCAGATGCACATAAATCTGGACATGTTTTATGATGTTGATTGTTGTACATATTGCAGCAGTGGCACCAAAATGTCAATACCTTCTCATAAAAGTAACATAACTGACAGTGAGATATGTAAAGGTGAGATAACAGTGCATTTGCTGATGCAACCATGCCATTGTAGCTAGATTTTTAAGTCGATGAGCTCTTTTATAACAACTCTGTACCAGGTGCGCTACTGAGCAAGTTTACTGTGTCAGAAAAGTCACATAATGGAGCTGGTTATGTAGTGCAAAAGTTCAAATTTATTCGTTTACAAATCATGCACCTTGGTAAATATGTTTCGAGGTCATAACAGAATGTTGTGCAAGGAACCACATGAAAATATGTTTTCATTAATTGATAATCTACCCCATAATCAAATTATAGTTTTTGTGAAAAGGAATACAATTTGTTGGTGTTTTACTGCAAGTAGCATTCATTTCAGCATTCAATAAAATTCTCAAATGCTTTTTAATTGTAAATGTGCACTAGGCAGACATATTTGTATACTACTGTACAGCATCTTGCCTCTTTAATAATCACAGTTTTATCACAGTTTACTGACATCTTGATGCTGATGTGTGAATTTTTAACAATCAAAAGATTGAAGCTGTTGATGTGATACAGATGTGATACATTTACCAGAAAAGTCTGGCAATTTTATGGTAATTTACCTGGTTCAATGTTTGAAAGCGCTTATTAAAAGCAATGTGTTATAAAGACAGCACTGCAATAAAGACACTAAAGTGCAATTTGACACTGTATAGTGATGCACAAAAGTCATGCAGCAATGCAGTAAACATAAATTCATTTATGTTACTATGTATTGTTTGTCATATTAGGATTAGTATATCATGGCCACCAGACTAAAAAAAAAAAAAAAGTGTTTGAAATTGTTTTGGATTGCAGCTAGAAGGTTATGAATCATGTGGAAATTCAGATATTCCAGGTGAAATCTGGGCCAGTTCTTTTTATGAATGGGAAAACTGTCGTAATGCAAATAGATCATATTAGCCTCATGTGAACTACAGTACATTGTGTCATCACTGGCTATGCCATCTATAGTAGGAAGGCTTGCAAATAGACTTAGAGACAGTTGTGACGTAATGTCATTTGTGTGCTATTAGTAGGTCACATCTTATTGACTTAAACAGAGAGACAATTTCTTACCAACAGTAGCATTAGTGTAGCCACATGATTTTTCATCTTTCAAGAGGACTAGGTTAAACATGATTGTAAGTGAAACTTTTTTTAAGCATATATCTTATATGTTGCAAATATGAGCCTACCAGGATGATAAGGCCTAGAGGTATCAAATAATCACTTTGGAATTATTACTCATTTATTATTTTATTACTATTTTTATTGTATTGTATTTAATTTAATTTTTTTTTTTTTTTTTTTTTTTTTTATCTCTCATTTTATCATCCACAAATCTTTAACCATCCAATGATTTAGAAATGTGCACCTCTCCCCAAAAAGTGATTTGAGGTATCTTCTATGTTTGTATTATGAACATGTGGGATGAGTCAAATGCCAAACTTTACTTATTGTTCAAATCACTAACCATTAACAAAAGCGCAGTAAGAGTCTTATACTTGGTCGATGACGATAGCCTTT
Source organism: Cyprinus carpio (assembly GCF_018340385.1). Taxonomy (NCBI): domain Eukaryota; kingdom Metazoa; phylum Chordata; class Actinopteri; order Cypriniformes; family Cyprinidae; genus Cyprinus; species Cyprinus carpio. Next base: position 7,892,460 of record NC_056608.1, read on the forward strand.
TGGGCTGTGTGTGGACATATAGCGCTGTTGTATTACACATGTCACAAGCTCGAATCCCATTTCGAGGACCTTTCACAGTCCCTCCTGTCTCCTCTACACTGTCCTATCACAATAAAGGCAAAATAAATAAGAGTCTTAAACTTGTGGCATTCAATTTACTGTAAAGTGATCAAAATTATATCCATTAGTCATGTGATATCTGGCAACCATAAGTTTAAAGTTTTGGCTCAGTAGTCACAGTCAATGGGGTAACGCATGCCTAAAGCATACCTGCCCTCCTGAATGATTTTTCCACATCAGTGGCATTTTGCCTGAACTCAGAACTGTGGTATCGACATAATATTCTTAAACTTTCCTTACAGTTCTTATACTCTGCTTGTCACCGTCTGAGATTGGCTTGTGGTATGCATTTCCTCTTCTGATGCAAACTCAGCACTTGGGGCAAACCAAAGAGAGTGTGTGTTGGCTTCACTGCAGCATACAGTAACACGCTTACTTTTTCAGCTTATGTTTGAGACAGACACTCTTTATGCTGTCATTTCTGAGGTTAAATCTGTAGCCATTGAAAATCTACACCACTGATTCTCTTGCTCAATAAATCACCAATTAACTCATAAACTGATGTCTGTGAGCAATTAAAGCCAAATGCCCTATTTTTTCAGTTTGGGGAATTTCAAAACATGATATCACACATATGCCCTTCATGGATCATTTGGGCGTACAACAATAAAAGTGTCTGGGCAAGACCCCTAGACCTTTCCTCACAGGGGCGTTGACAACATATAAGGGTGTTTTTTAAACGACATGCACTTTTATGTCTCAGAAGTTGTTTTTTGTTAAAAAAACCTTCTGGGACATTTTCCTTTTGTTATATAAAGACAATAGATTTTAAAAAAAAAAAATTTTTACTATGTCATCTTCATTTATTTTAATACTAAACATATTTAGAATGTAATGTGATTTCCACCACAGAATAATATCAAACAAAATAATTATTTTGATGTATGAAAAAAACAAACCAAAATAAACTGCTGTACATTATTAATGAACAAAATAATCTAGTGACAGTGTGCAGGGCCATCCTTAGGGGGTGCAAATGATGCGGTCGCATCGGGCCCTGCTCTTGAGTGGGCCCCACGGTGAATGGACCAAGGGGTCTCCCATACTCCCCCCCCCAACCCGGGTAGTGATCGTGAACGGACTGAGGGAGAAAGGAACGCGATCACGAATGGACTGAGGGGACATCCACCCAAAACCACCCCTCCTCCCCAGAACGCGAACGGACCAAATGGGGCCCCGCTCCCTACCTCACACCATGCCCTGCATCAGCTAAGGACAGCCCTGACAGTGTGAAAAGTCCACAAGGCCAAATGTTTCTCCTAAAGATCTTCTGAAAATGTGGGTCAGGAAAAACAGCTCCAAGACTGTAAAATTTGACCTAGATCTGGATCCTCAGAGAATAGGTTTCTTAGATAATGTCCAGCCTCGAGAACTGAGATGTCTTGCTGTAATAGCTTTGACTGAGTGGAAACAGAGTTTTGGCTGTAGATCTCAGATTAACTTTTCAACAGAGCTTGGGTGCACAAACACTCTAGCTGTAAAGCGCTATTTTTGGCCAGTACAACGGTGACCAGAACAGAAGTGAGGTGATAACTTAATGAGCCAAAGGAAATACGCAGAAAGCCGGGTTACGTGGATTTGTGCAGACAACGCCAGGCTTGATTTGGAAATCATTATGCCCAATGACATAAAGGCCTGGTAACATCTAATTAATCACTTCGGATGAGGTTTGTTCAGTGTGTTCAGAAGAACAAAAACATTTAGTAGATCTATTTCAAAACCTAGTGCTGTCTGTTGAAACACTAGTTTCAACCATTGACCAGTTAAAATTTCAGAGAGGCTGGTCCAATTGTGCAGTCAGAGATCTAATTTTCCATTTTTTTCTGCTTGATTTCAAACTGACACGGCTCTTTTCACAAGCTCAGAATGGATTTTATGCATCAGAGCCTTTAGAAACTGACTAAAATGGTTTTAGATGATAGTATTATGTTGTTGGCTACACTTTGGATGTTTAAAATGCTGCGTTTAGTTTCATTTTTGCTTTGATTGTGGATAACAATATGGGGGAGAATGCCTTTTTTGAAACATTTAGTGACAGAAATATCTTCATTTCATTTAATGAACACCTCCTGATGGGACCGAACCCTTTGATGCACTGGATTTATGGAGACCACACTGTCTCCCTTGAAACTCAAACTTTTTTGGAATCTACTTTTCCTCTTGCAATTCCAAGAGAATCTGGATGAACTACAGCTGACTCCTCTTGCAGGGAAGGGTGCAGGCATGTGGTTATCTGCTGTGATTTGTTTTTGCACCTTTTTCCAGTTTGTTTCCAGTGCCAAGCATAAATCCCAGTAATGGGGTTGCAGACGAACTAGCGACATCTAATAAGCTTCTGTGTTTACTGTCTTGAGAAGGAGCCAGTTTAAATCACACAATATCAGATCCTGAGCATTCTGCCAACATTTGCATTTTTTTTATAAGGGGAATGTAAAATTCAACCATTTTCAAATTAATTAGAGGAAATCTCAACCATCAGTGTTATTTAAATTTATTAGCATATTATAAGAGATCAGATAGCTCATAAAGACAATACTTAAGCATTATAAGAGAGGGTATGTTTGGATAAAAAGAAGCAGGGTATGTGAGACATTGTTAGATTGTACTTATTGGAGTGAAATATGATATTTTGTTTTGGTTTAATAATTGCTCTTGGGCATTTTGACTGTATAGCTTTGCTTTTTCAGCAGACTAAATTGCTGCATCATTAAACCAAATATAACCCATTGTGATATATTGCGCGCACACACACACACACACACACACACACACACACACACAATAACTTTTTATTGTCTTGTTCTTTTAGAATTGTCCAAATATTTTTTGAAGAACTCTTAATTTTGTATTTTTTTTTGAAGAACTTTTTTTCTTTTCTTTTAAAAAACATAAATAAACCCAAGAATGAAGCTGTTTTTAGGAGTGAGAGACCAAGCTCGGGTCCGAATTAGGAGTTATAAGCTCACTATGTCGTGACATAATGATGTTCTAAAATGTTGTAGGCAGCTTACTAGGTTTGGAATTTTAGGTTTCCCAAAGAACCATTCAGGTTTGAAGAACATGAAATAATAATAATAATAATAATAGTAATAATAATATATATATATATATATATATATATATATATATATATATATATATATATATATATATATATATATATATATATATATATATATATATATGACAGCGATGCAATAGAACATGAATTTTTGTTTTTTTTTTTTTTTGTAGAGTGAAGAGGTTTTTAGAGATAGTCTTACTTTTTTATGAAGGATCTTCTATGGTTTTTGTTGATGGGTGGCTGCTGGAGTTTCTGTGCCCGGTTACTGACACTTTTGAGTTCGCAGATGTTCCTGTAGGACACCCCATCACTGCCGCAGACGGGATCGGGGCTCTTACACACGCACACGCCGGTCTTTCCTCTCCTCCTCACGGTAGTTGTTGTTCCGACCCCCTCAGACACGGCGCATTCCATACCCTCTCCACACTCCGGGTCTCCCAGCTTCCCTGTACCGCCGCAGGGCTCATCCTCGCCGGCCGCGCACACCGGGCAGCAGTCGCACTGGTCCAGGATGTCTCCGGCCAGACAGTCGGCCGGTATGGGCGGACACAGACTCTTATCGCAGCGCTCCGGACAGCCGATCACATAACGCTTAGAGATCCGCGCATCGCACAGCAGAGGCACCAGAATAACAGAGGCGCAGAAAACCCACAGATGCATTTTAATATTAATCTGTAATAACAAACTTTTCAAGTAAAGTTAGAAACTCTTCAAGTAAGTAAGTTGAGGAATACGTAACCGGACAAATAAAAATATAATGGTCGTAAACTTGAGAGAGTTTATTGTGCTGTCAAATGCCCGTTGTCTTGCACGTCAGTGACAGACTTTATAAAGCTTAGGGAGTATAAACAGCAACGCCAATTGGATGGATGTGTATGACGTCAACTTTGTGGGTGGGGCGGGGCGCAATGGTAAACAAGAAGGCCACGCCTCAGGCATGTGTTTAAATATTGTGCTAACAAATCCCATACACCTGTTGAGAGAAATACATAACATGTAAAAAATAATTATTATTATTATTATTAATAATAATAATAATAATAATAATAATAATAAAACACTATGCAAATAAATAACCAGATGAATAAATGATTGAATACATAAATAAATGAGCCTACAGAAGATGGAAATTTGCTTCAAAGTATATTTAACTTAAGGTAAGTTTAATAAAATAAAATGGAAAAAAGCAATAAGAGACTTGTCCCAGACTGATTTCAGATTGATTATATAAAGCATACTAGACTTAAATAAATAAATAAATAAAATTGTAATGTCAGTCCTGTGTTCCAGTGTCTAATGTTTTCCTCCCCTCATATGCTCCATACCCCAGTTTCTCCCATGTTTGTTTATGATCAATTGTTTCAGGTGTTTCAAGTTTATTTCCTTGATTAGTCCCATTACTAAAGCCCTGTATCTTTCCATGTCTAGCGGCCGGTATTGTTTGACTATCCCCTGCTATACGTGTGTTATGTGTGTGTTCCTGAGTTCCTTTGTGTTAAATAAATCTATATTTGTTCTGGATTCCCTCCGTCTCTGGAAATCGAGGCTGCTGCACTCTCAAGCCCGCTGGCCGCTCCATGGTCAAGCCCGCTGACTGCCCCAGTGTCAAATCCGCCGACCACGCCATTCACTCCTAACCAAAAGAGAAATCTAAGGAGGAAGCAACTGTCGGCTCGAGCCCATGAGTCTGCTCCAGTGTCGGCTCCAGCCCCTGAGTTCGCTCCAGTGTCGGCTCCAGCCCCTGAGTCCACTCCAGTGTTGGCTCCAGCCCCTGAAACCACTCCAGTGTCGGCTCCAGTCCCTGAGTCCACTCCTGAAAGGGCTCCAGCTCCTGCGTCCAGCCCAAGGAATGCTCCAGCTCCTGCGTCCAGCTCAAGGAGGGCTCCTGTTCCCATGTTAAGCCCAGAGAATGCTCCAGTTCCCGAGTTAAGCCCAGAGAGGGCTCCAGTTCCCAAGTTTAGCCCAGAGAGGGCTTCTGTTTCCATGTCCAGCCCAAGGAGGGCTCCAGCTACTGCGTCCAGCCCAAGGAGGACTCCTGTTCTCGTGTCCAGCCCAAAGAGTGCTCCGGCCCCCGAATCCAGCCCAAGGAGGGCTCCATTGTCCAGCCCAAGGAGGGCTTCTGTTCCCGTGTCTTGCCCAAAGAGGGCTCCAGTCCCCTAATTCAGCCCAGAGAGGGCTCCAGTCCCCAAATCCAGCCCAGAGTGCCCTCCAGTGCCTGCTCCTTCAAAATCCATCCTGGACTGTAGACCCCTAATTTCCCCCAAGGAATTTTTTGGAGGAACCGGCCCGAGGGTCGAGGCCAAAGCCACGGAGCCTGCTCCGCCATGGCTCCCGAGACTGCCTGTTCTGCCACGGCGCCCTGAGCTCCCTGTTCAGCAATGGACTCCTGAACTGTCTGCTCCGCCATGGCCTCCTGAACTGCCTGCTCCGCCATGGCTCCCCAAGTTCCCTGCTCCTCCAATGGCTCCCCAAGCTGCCTGCTCTGCCATGGCCCCCTGAATTTACTGTTCTGCCATGGCCCCCTGAATTCCTTGCTCCGCCATGACTCCCTAGTCTCCCTGCTCTGCCATGGCCCCCTGAACTGCCTGATCCACCATGGGTCCCGGAATGGGTACCACTCTCTGCCCTATTAGGAAATACACACCCCTGAGTGAGAACCAGTGGTCTGCCATTACTGTTTTCTTGCTGTAGCTGCTGGTGGTACAATGTCAGCGCCAAAGAGCCATTAAAAGTGTTATTGTGTTGGGATGCACCAACAAACATAGGAGCCTCCATAGACCTCTGAGGACACGGTGGTTAAATTTCATTTTCGAAGGAAATGTCCCAGAAAAAAAAAAACAAAAAAACAGAAAAGTCCTATGTGTTTATGCTACCATTTATGCCGGACTGCCTCACAAAGGAGGGTCAGATCAGCACTGGAGATGTGCAAAGAATTTTTCTGAAAGAGGGATCGATATCAATGCTTCGTGCAGAAACGTCCTGACTCCAGACAAAGTAAGCATCACACCTCATATTTTGTTTTCCAAAAGAGCTTCTTGGCTCTCTGTAAGGCTAATGTTGCTAAAGCTACCATAGTCTTTGCCTGTTTTCACCAGTGCTGCCTTCACATGCTACCAGAATGATCATAAACAGGAATGTGGCACTTAAAAATTGCATTTGGAAGCAATGTGAGGTCAGTAACACGGTCACCACCAGTTAAACCGTAACACCGGTATGCCCGCAAGCATGAGCTCTTGAAGCTCTGCACTCATCTGAAAAGGGAGGCGGGAGTACCGGCTCGTTTTCATTTAAAGGCTAAATTACAATAAAAGTAATTTTTAACTGAAAGGATGAGCTGTATTATCAGAGTATTTTCCATTATGGTTGATGCAAGTTGTCGCATGTTTTATTCAGTTTGTTAATTTCAATGTTCATTTTATGCTCTTTGGAGCATGGTGGTATAAATCAGAATAGATTGATGCACATTTAACTTGTTATCTAAGTTATCCATTATCAAGCTTTAAATTTATCAGTCTGCTTAAATAATAAATCTATAAGATAGCGAGATTCATTGTGGAGATAATTGGAGTTACATTCAAATCTAAATTGTCTGCTATGCTGTGCATACTTTGTGGTGCTTATTAATTGACCTACTAAACATACATTAAAAAGTATATCCAAAAGCCAAACATTGATCCAAGCTCATTAACTTGTGTTCAGCATTGTGCTCAGATGTAGTACTTGAAGAATTTTTACATGTGCTTGTCACAGAGTAGCAGGTCCAAGCTTTCCTCCCATGCAGCTCTCTGAAGGGATTTGCTTCGGCATTGGGGGAGTGGATCTCCTTATGCTCACTGATCCTAGGCAACATGTTGCTTTTCTCAATATTTGTGCCTCACAAATATCTCAATATTCTGGAATTTGAAGCCATGACTTTTTCACAGGGCCAAAATATGAAATGAATATGAGTCAAATGTGTCTGATTAGGGGAATTTGCTAAGGCTATTACATTTGCTAAGACTTAATGATTTGTAATGTTTTGTTTAGAGTTTTGCATTACATTCTCCAGAACTGAACTCTGTAATTCTAAAAGTCTCTCTTGATTAAGCTCCGCTCATCTCAATTTGTAACTATGTGTCTACAAAAAAGGAAAAATCTATGGCTGAAAAGACTTCTTACTGAACTATATAAACTATAGAATTATAAAAAATTATATGAGTAATTTATAAAATGAAATGAAAACAGTCAGTAGGTGGCATCTAGTCACTGTCTTAATGACGGTGTCATTGAATCAGGCTTTCAACCGATTTGTTCAAAATGATTTGATTAATTCAGGAAAGAAGCAATTTTATAAATGGGTCACTCTCAACCTAATCATCTTGGAATAATAAATTTAACAAAACGCTACAGTGTGTTGCGGAGAGAACCCTATGGTTTCACTTTGGCTGTTTTGTTGGTATCTATATTGTATCTAAAATGTCACTGAAAATTAACGTTCATGAACTGTTAATAATAAATAAATAAAATAAAATCAGTGTCACATTGGGAATCATGCTGATATACACAGCTCATGGGATAATGCTTGAAATAACAACATCATAAGCTATAAATATAAACGTATAGACCTTATGCATCAGCGCATCAGAGAAACGAGTGTCCAGCCATCCTTAAAATAATGACTTTGAACTTACGTTTTTGCGGTAGCTCTACTTCAGCATCACTGTTGTAGAGTAATTTGCTGGTGAAGTGGATTTACTTATTGTAGCGTTGACAAAGGTTATTATGTGCATTGTAATGTTCGAAGCTGATGTCATAACAAATGTCAGTAGATTTTAAAATGAGCGGTTTGTTCATAAATTTGTACAATCTCACCTTCACTGTTGAAATAAAAACAAAAGAGAACAAGCACAGTGCTAAAAGGGGGCAGGGCTGCTTAAAGTATATAAAGGGTTGTTCTTTGGACCCTTTGTTGTTGCTCCATGTTGTTTTTAATGTAACAGACAATGCTGCTATTTTTAATTTGAATGTATCTAAGCAATGCAAAAGCAGTCATAAACAAACATTTGTTGCATTTTACCGTTTACTGCACTTTGTTATTCTTCTCACTGTTTACGGAAGTCTTGCACATTCACAGGAAATAGCCTAACTTACTTCCACATTGAAAAATAAGGTGGAGAGTGTGGTTTGAAAGTACACATGCTAAAACATACTTGGCTCTTTACGCTCAGGATATTTCTTGTGCATCGTTCTTATTGGTAGCACCTTTCCTGTGAAAGCCTTTGTTTGTTGAAGTTACTGTTACCAGCATCACCTCACTAAGGGTGTACTTTAAAAGGAGATCGGGGTGGGAATGATATGATGATATCATCTGATTGTATCAATTCCAGAAACACACTTTTCACAGACCATTACGATTTAATTAAATCTAATTTGCAATAATACTATGACAGGGAGTGCCAAAACATTTACAAACAACATAAAATATGTATAGTAGGTCACCATTTTGCAATGTATGATCTGTTTGATAATGTTGACTTGCATTGTAATGAATTCAGTACTTTTTAGTGCTCAGTGTAACAGCATCTTACTGACGTCACTGGATTTTTAGGCTGCTTTATCATCTACCAGGAAAAAGTCCAAACACTGAGGAAGTCAAAAGAACATTTCAAGTATCTTTTTATGTTCGTAGCCCAAACGGTTTCTTGACGTGTTACATGCTGAGCTTGCTGTATCTCAGGTTCACCATTTATTTGATAAAAAATACAGTAAAGCAGTAATATTGTGAACTCAAAATAGCTGTTTTCTATGCCTGTGATGGCAAACCAGCAGTCATTACTCCAGTCTCAGTGTCACATGATCCTTCTGAAATCATTCTAATATGCTGATTTTGATGCTTAGCAAAGTTTCTTACTATCATAGGTGTTGAAAATGGTTGTGTTGCTTAATAGTTTTGTGGAAACCATAATACTTTTTTATTCTTTGATGAATAAGAACAGCATTTGTTTGGTAAAAGATATTTTATTTGGAACATTATAAATGACTTTACTGTCACTTCTGGTCAATTTAATGTATACTTGGTGGATAAAAGTAATTCCTTTCTATTAAAAAAAAAAAAAAAAGTTACAAATGAAGGTAACATTGTTTTATCATTGAAAAGACACTGATTCAGTCTGAGAGATACACACAAACCAGAATCTGAGGTTAATACAGTGACGTGACATACAGCCAAGTATGGTGACACATACTCAGAATTCGTGCTTCCAAAGTGCACACACACAGCAGTGAACACACACACACACCAGGAACACACACCCGGAGCAGTGGGCAGCCATTTATGCTGCGGCGCCCAGGGAGCAGTTGGGGGTTCGATGCCTTGCTCAAGGGCACCTCAGTCGTGGTATTGCCGGCACGAGACTCGAACCCACAACCTTAGGCCACGACTTCCCCAAGAAAAACAGGTGCAGGTGCAGATACAAATGTAAAAATAATAGGCAGTTTTATAAATTGCACACTACTTCCTTTGAGTCTCCAAGATGTATCACAGCTGCACATTGTGTTGATCCATCCCAGAGCAGTAGTTCTTCAACACTTTCATCATAAAGAGCTGAGTAAAAAGTTGGCAATCTTACACACATAAACACACTGACTCAAACATCTGGACATCTGTGGACTCTCTCACACACACTGTGTGCAGGATAAGATAAAAAATAGCAGCAACATGAATCATACAGTGCACAAAGCTATAGCTTAACGCAGATTTGTTTGACTTGCTGTTTTGCGTGGCCATGGTGTTTCAGTGCTGTAACCGAGGACATATTCCCTCCAACCATTCATCAGGCTGTTCACTATTCCTTCCCACTTCATGACGTGAGAGTATCAAGCTGGGCTCATGTCAGATAGAGAGCGGCATTCCGGGAAAGCTAGCCTACCTCCTCCCAGAGTTTCCTGAAACAATCCCCAGGACAAGTGAGTCACTCTTTCACATCAGAGAGCATATATTTCACTCAAGCTACTTTTTAATTATAGCACACCATTTGCATTCACTATGTTTTAGTACTACAATGAATCAATTTCAAGTCAAACAGGGACTGAAGTGGGGAAAAAATTACTTTCATAAAACTGAATTTAATAATTATGTTGGCTTGACAAAACTAACATGCAGTACTCATTTACTATGTAATTAATTTAATTCAACTAATGTGGCCTAGAGCTCAAGGTTTGACCACCAAACTCTAACCAGACTTACAGAATTTCTGTATCAAACTTGCAAGCAAATGTGGAAAATAAGAAATGCAAGCTCATGCAAAATTCGTTCCCAACTAATTTCCAAAGTTCAAATTTGGCTAACTCTGTGGGGACATGTGACCAATAATAGACTGATATGTCACGCCATTGCCTCTTAGCTGAATTAAAAGAATGCAAATTTTAAATTGGCAGTAGAGTACATTTTGGATGCACAATAATGAATTATGTTTTTAAAAAAAGACACCGCTGAGTATGATGTCATATTACAACCGCAGTGTCTGTAGAAATATTCAAGTGCAAATTGTGATCGGAGCTTAATAACTATTATACAACAATGTATTTAAGCTGTTTATCAGTAGCTAGCCTAGTTTTATGCTAAAACATTCTTGTCAGAAAAAAAAAATAGAAGAAACATTTTTTTAGCAACACAAAATGAGGTAAAATATAATAGAATATACTATAAACATGTTAGCAAAACATGCTAGAAACATAATGTGTGAGTGTGACTGTAAAACTGTTTAGAACAAACACTGGAATAAACCAATCCTTGAAATGGAAATACCCTAACAAAAATTCACGAGGTTTTACCACAAATTAAAACCAAAAAACATAGTTAAACCATGGTAACCATAAATCAACCATGGTTTTGCAACACTAACTAAAGTTTAACCATGGTAATTGTAGTAAAACTGTAAAAATGGTAATCAATACTCCAAAAAACCATGGTTACTACTATTACTACAAAAAACCATGGTAAATTTTTGTAAGGCTAGGAAAATTTCCATCCATTCATCCATTCAAACCACTGGTTGTCTCCCAGGCAATTAAGAGTTAATCTGTTAAACTAAAAATTTTATTTAAACAGTTATTTTCCATTTATAACCCTGTTTCATTTCAATTTTTCCAAAATGCTCAAGCTCAGTGAAAAAAATCATCCAAGATGGAATAATGAAGACAGTGATATTGAATATTGAGTTTTTATCCAGATTTAAAATGTACTGTTTTAACCGCTGTTTGTTTGTGGTGGGTGTTATTAGCTTAGCAACATGCTAATGCTTATTTCTGCTGGAACCAATTGAGTCAAATCTCTCAATTTTGGAACAGATCTTTCAGACTTCTTTATCATTTTAATCACAGGACCAATGCGTGGATCGCCTGTCCTCTTTTTACCACAATGCACTGGTGGTCCTGATTATCCATAACCAGCTGTGTTTATGATGCAGACCTTTGAGTGAGCTGTGAGAATTAGTTATGAAGTCAAGGTTTAGCAGATCCTGATACATCATTTATCCTTTCAAAACTGAACTGTAGTAACTCCCTTAGTTGCAGTTGTTCTAAGATGACTATCACTCTTTTGTCAAGCCGTTGGCACTGCTAGAGTGTTAAACAAATGATTGCGCGTTTACCTCTTTTCAGTCACAAAGAAAAATTGCACTGTGAAATAATGTGCTTTATAAAGACATATAAAGATATTAAAGAAAATCTCCCCTTTCTGAAATATTTAGCATTTAATCATTTTGCCCAGTGGTTTTGGAGGATCTGATGATATAAATCGGGTGTGTTAAATAAAGGACACATCCAAAATGTGCAGTGCTGGATTCCAAGACCAAGGCTTAGAAGCACTGACTAAGCAGATGCCTTTATCACAGGCGTCTTACAATACAAATGAGGAAAAACACAAGCAATTTATCACACAGGAGATAAACACTATTAGCTTTTCCCGTAATACCAGATTTCAAAACTATGAGGCATCTGTTCTGTGTATTAAAACCTGGCATCGCCTGAGCAAAAGATGTTCAACAGCAAATGCCTTTTGAGACACCAGGTGAGGATGAGTAAACATTGACAGAATTCTCAGTTTTCAACAAATAATATAACCCTTGTGAAAAAGAAGTGTACTTACTTGTATTAAATGTGCACTTACGGTGTTCTTCGAATCTTATAAGTAATCTTATAAACTGTACTTGCAGATAATATTTTAATAAAATAAAAAAGCCACTTAAGTGTACTTAAGTAGACACTTTTATAAGAGTTTCTGAACACACTTAAGTAAAATTTTAAAAAAGTGCACTTTGTAACAATGTCAAATTAAAAGTATTACTCAAAAGTACTTTTTACACATTTAATATTTATATTTAACATTACGTAAATGTTCATCATTCAGCAATATGTTTCAAAGACAATAGAAGTTATCATGAAATTACAAGTAAAATGTACTTAAGTCCCATAAATTCCAAATAGCATGCAGTTAAGTGTCTAAAAACGTTACATTCAGTTATATTCAGTTCATTTAAGTATATTATCTCTGTAATAAGTACTTTTTTTAAAAGCATACTAATGTGTATTTCTTTTGACAAGGGAAAGATTAGCACCTTCCACAGCATATAAATCTTTTGAGTCACCAAAGTGTAAGGGCTGCAGAACTGGGATCTTACCCATGTGTTGACCCAATGAATAACCCAAAATTCAGCCATAACCTTAGCAATAGCCAAAGCCTTCCTATGACTAATATTCATGGATATTAAGAGGGGATTTATTCAATACAGCAACACATGAGCTCTTTTGCCAGAATTTACAGTATATAATAGTATTAATCTAATAATTTTCCACCAGTTACATAGTCAAACCCACTCTTTTAATTTCATAATGAACTCGGATCAGAAAAATGGATTTAGCTTGACGAAAACACGCTGAAAGATGAACAAAACAATCATATAGAAAGCCCTTGATAATGTATAGCTGTGATACATTTCTAAAGTACTTTTTCCTACTTTTTGGTGACATGCAAGACATTTTCTGTAGTTAATGAGAAACTATATAATAATAGGAGCAAACCAGCAGAGGGCACTATATGAACATCATAAGAAGGCTGCACAGAGCTGAAGATCAGGGGCCAGTTTTATTATTATTTTCCACTAGCAGCTCTCAAAAGGGTTTCTAACTAGTTTTTGCTTAAAACGTGTTCACAAAACTGATATAAGCATGTTTCCCTTAGTTATAGTTACAAAAAATCTTATTAGGATGTAAGCATGCACTTTTCAATCGAACTTTGGTCTGTCTGGAATTTAATGTTATGCTTTTTAGATATTTAATGACAAAATACTTAAAGCTTAAGATTAAGTGGGGGTTTGATGAGGGGTTGTATAAAAAAGTTCATGAATAGATACAGATTTAAATACCCCCACATAATTTCATGACCAGATGATTCTAACTTACATTAATCAGTCTACAAAACATTCTCCCAAAAGGATCATCAAGGTATGTTTTTCATCATCAAATTCAGAAGAGCTTCAGTGTTCTTCTGGGTTAGCAGTGGTTTTCTCCTCACCACTCTTCCATGAATGTCCTTTTTGGCCAGTATTGGATTGTGGATGTATGAACAGTGACCTTTATTGATGCAAGAGAAGCTGCAGCTCCTGCGATGTTGTCTTTGGGTCTTTTGTGACTTCCTGGATGAGCCGTCAATGTGCTTTTGGAGGAATTTGAGAAGGTCAGCCAATCTGGGAAGCTTCGCTATGTGCTGAGTTTTTTTTTTCTTTCTTTTTTCCATTTGGAGATAATGCCTCTCACTGTGGTTCTTTGTGGAGTCCAAGAGCCTTTGAAATAGATTTGTAACCATATCCAGACTGATATAATTCAATCACCATCTTTCAACATTTCTGGATTTTTTTTACACAAAACCAGTTGGTTTTAGACAATTTATGTATTTTATTTATTTATTTTTTGCTTCAGTAAATAACATTTTAAACTGGATTTAGTTTTATGTTAAATTTAGTTTTAATTTCTGAAACGGTTTGGTATAAGATCCTATCCATAAAAAAAGGATGGGGCAAAAACTTTTTCACAGCTCTATAAATACATACTTATAAGGCTACCCTATTTTTCAACATAACTTTTTGTGATGTTGAACCTCAACTTTGTCAATAAAGAAATAGTCTTTAAATAGGGGCTTTTAATGGTCACATTTGCAAATTTTAGGCAAAGTTTTGTGGGCAAAAACTGTCAATTCGGCATTGTGTAATGATGTATGAAGCACAGTTCACACAGAAGCCACTTTTAAACCTAACAGCTTTCTGATGGTCAGCACAGCAAATTTGCTTGCATAAGCTTGAGCGATATTTGTAAAGTGAATTTTTCCAACCTCATGCAAAACTCCTAAATTCCTATTGAAAGTAATGGAATTTGCCCACAAAAATTAGCAGGGCAATGGTATACGCATGCTGTGACATACTCTCTGAGATCTAAATTTTCAGGGTGTTGGTATACGTGTTTTTTTAATTAGTCTTTGAGTTTTTGTGCTTGGTGATATTTTATTTTAAGTAGCAAATAACAGATCAGCCAATGGAGGAGACATCTTAATATATAGTATGTATTGCAAATGTCAAAGTGTTCCTCATGAATACAGATTTATGCACAATGCTCACATTAGAGTATTTGTTGTAGCCTGTATTGTATTTTAATCATTTTATATCATCATTATATTCTCATATTAATAGTTCCTGTATAATTACATGCATACACTACCTGTCAAAAGTTTGCAATGAATTTTTAATGTTTTTAAGTCTTGTATGCTTACCAAGGCTACATTTAGTTTTATTATCAGAAATATGGTAACACTTTACAATAATGCCCCATTAGTTAACACATTAACTAACATTAACAATGAGCAATACATTTGTTATTGTATACATTAATCTTTAAAAGAATAAAAGCCATTAATGTCACATGATCCTTCAGACATCATAAAAAAAAAAAAAAAAAACAAATCATAAATAAATAGGCCTAATACTTTTATTTACCAAGGACACTAAAGACATTTGTAATGTTAGAAAAGGTTTATATTTTAAATAAAATCGGTTTTGTAAACTTTCTATTATTAATAATCCTGAAAAATATATCAGTTATTTGATCACTTAGATCATAGTAGGTTATTAATACTTGAGCATAATTCATAATAACTGCACTTCAAATCAGCATATTAGAAGGATTTCTGTAGGATCAAATTCAGGTTTTCCATTACAGAAAAAAATTAGATTTTAAAATACATTACAATAGAAAACATAATATTTCACAATATTGCTGTTTTACCGTATTTTTGGCCAGCCTTGGTGAGCACAAGAGACTTCTTAAAAAAAAAAAATTAAAATAAAAAAATCCAAAGTTTTGACGGGTAGCACATTGTTTTTCCTGTGCAAACCACATCCTAACTGAAAATGTCCTGTAGTTTTACTTTTATTTTTTTACATTTTATTTACTTTATTTTTAGATGTTTTTACAAATGAAGGTTTTGTCACATTTGGCCCACTTCTGGGTACAAATTAGTCTCCAATATATGGTTAGGTAGGCACTTGCACTTGCACGCATGCACAAACACACACACACACACACACACACACACACACACACACACACACACACACACACACACACACACACACACACACACACACACACATTTCTTTTGTATGTATATAAAGCAAATTCTAACTAACTAAGTCAAACCATGACTCTAAAAGAAAAGCTAAAACATTATTTTGATTCATTTCAAAAATGTATAATTTTTCCAGCCAAGGACAACTACATACATTAAACATGAAAAACAAGTTGCAGTATCTGAATCCACAATAAAACAACATACATTATTTATCATTGGGGCCACTGACTCGCATTCACACTAATACTAACATATGGAGCCTTTTCACATATTTGTGTTACCATTTGCTTCAGTAACAAAAGAGCATTTCTATAACTTTACAAAAATAAGAGAAATATACAGAGGGATTGATTACAGCAGTCGGAAGAGAGAAATACTGTATGTCAAATTTACCACCTCTTCCTCATGTGCAATTACACTGTAATGTAATGGCAAGGTAATATAAAACAAAGTATAGTGTTATGTACATTTTGTACAAAAGTACATTGTAATATAAAGAGCGAGAGAGAGAGAGAGAGAGAGAGAGAGAGAGAGAGAGAGAGAGAGAGAGAGAGAGAGAGAATATATTTTAAAATAAGAATAACAAAACAAACAAACAAAAAAAACTTGGCTAGATTTTCAATGTTTATGAAATACAAGTCTGTGAAAAGGATCCATTCAACAGTGTTTAGTGAATGTCTGTGCTTTAGGTTCAATTAATTAACATTATGTAATGTATTAGGTATCATGAACTAACTATAAACAACAGTCACAGTGTTGATTAATGTTCTTCTACATATACTAATTTATGTTATATGCTGAAAAAAAAAACATTTCAAGTACAAACATTAATTGAATTAACATTATTAAAAGAAATTATATTAATAAAAAATATTAATCATAATCGTGGAACAGTATTATTCATCCTACAAAAGTATATGATAGCCTACAAAATTAATTAACTAATGTTAACAAATTGAACCTTTTTTAAAGTCTAACTTAAACATCTGGAGTGTGTTTTTTTTTTTTTTTTGTATGTAGATATAGAGAGTCATAAGTTCACATGCATCTGACAAACAGAAGCGCCACTAAAAAGAGTCTTGCTCCCAAAAGAGAGCTGCCTCATGGTGAGTGGCAGTGTGTTTTACACTGAAATATAATAACACAAAACACATTCTCTCTACAGCAATACAAAACATATCGGTAGAAGCTTGCTGTGGTCAAACACAAGGTCCAATTCAATTTATACATAAATCATTCCAACAAAAAAAGAAAACGAAATTCAATTACCAATGAAAAACAAGATAACCAAGGCCAGATGGCATCTAAAGAAGGAATATGTTACTGTAGGACAAAAGTCTAAACTGTAAATCCACCGTAAACCCCCCAAAAATGATGTAAAAACACCACATTATTTCAAATGAAACAAACCAGAATTTATGGATTTAAGGATTCAGTGGCCTTATTGGTATCAGCAATATGTAGCATATAATTTATTTATCAGTATCAGTTTGATTAGGTCAATACTGGAAACTTCTGTTTTAATATTATGTTCTTTTTATTATATCTGTTTTTTTTCCTAAATAAAAATAAATAGTTTATTTTATTTAAACAATATATTTTCCAGTTTTTGACTGTACATTAAGTGTTTTGATGCCTGATTCCACTAAATTCACTTTATGTACATGTTATGATATGTACATACATTAAGTGTTTTGATGCCTGAATCCACTAAATTCACTTTATGTACATGGTATTTTAGATTTAAAAACAGTGAATCCCCCCCCACACCAATAGATTTATAATATTAACTATACTATAGTTTTTTTGCTCGTAACAGGAAAATAATCAACTGTTGGTAACAGCAACTTTTTTGTGTCTCAATACATTTTCTGGTTTAAAATTGTTGCAGTTTTTTTTCAAGAGGCTTGATTGGTGCAATCCCATGGTGCACTGGGCTCGATTCACATTCATCCTGAGTCCCTGTCCTGCTTTAGGCATTAACAGTTTGTTGTAATGTGTGTGTCATATACCAAATACATGGTTAAACCTGGGTAACATGAAGGTCTTCATCTCATGGGATATTCGGAGGCTGTGTTACACCGCTTCTGATTTGCCATGGTGACGTGTCGTCAGTGATTACTTGAAGAAGATTTGGGGTGACTCCTGTAGCGACAGGCGTGCTCGTGGCCCCGGGCGCAGGCTGTTCAGGTCTGGCCCCTCCCACGCCATGCTGAGTGCCCGAGGGGGAACCGCATTCTGGGTAATGGAGTTCAGTGGGGAGGGGTGAGCAAGGAGTTGAGAGACTCTGTTGGTTGGAGTAGAAGACGGAGTGGGGTTCAGCGTGCTCCTGTGGAGATTGAGGAATGGTTACAGAACGCAGCGTCAGTCAGGACAGAGGAAACCGCTTTGGTAGAAAGGGAAGGAGGAGGAAAAAACTCAAGAACAAGAGCAGGTGAAGCAAATGGTACAGCAGGAAGTTTAGTACACGGGCGGCAGTCACGTCAGTGAGTAGTGGCAGTGAAAGCTACAGCAGACAGGAGGCTGGAGATCAGTCTGGGATATAGCAGGAACAGGACAGCTGCTAGTGCAGAAGAAGGACTTGTGTTTGGGTTGTTAGTGTCTCAGTGTCATGTTTAATCTCTGAAAGGGAAAAATGAGAGGAGACAGCATTCGAGGAAGGCACAGACAGAAAAAGTATTCAACATATAAAGGCAGGTTATATATACAAAAGCTCTGAGGAGACAGTTTTCGTTTGGAATATTAAACTCAAAACTAAAGGCCTGTCAACAAAAAGAAGTTCATTTTAATTTCCCTTTTTTTTTGCATTGGTCTGAAAAGAAATGCAAAAACATTATATAAAAATAGCGAAAAACGAACTTAATTGTTTTTTTTTATGAACATTTGTATTGGTGTGAACTGGCCTTAACATTAATGAAATCCCTTGTGAAAAAGAAGCATACTTTAGAATTCTTTTAAGAAGAGTAATTAAAGAAACAATATGCTTGAAAAGAACATGCTTAAGTGCAAAATGAATTTAACTGCATGCTATTTACAATTAAATGAATATTAATTATAGCTTAAATTTATTTAAAATGCAATTAGTTGAACTTTGTGCTTCTTTGATGCACTTCAGTAGGACTTAAGTACATTTTGATATGAAGATAATTTCATAAATATGTCTGAAATATGGCTAAAGTGACAAGCATTTAAGGTAAATTGAAATTTACTTTTAAGCAATTTTTATTGAAACCTGTATGTCATGTTTTATAATATTTGTAAAAGCACATTTGTAATGATAAAGTTGTAATTTTGTACATTTAAACTATCAATAACACATAAAATAACATATCAAAGAGTTAACAATTACAATTAAGTACTTTACTTTACATGTGCTTTAGTATGTTAGTCAAAAATAGTATTAATAGATGTGTGTTAAGAAACAATCTTCTTAAGTACACTTAATTTCATAAATATTATATTATCTGCAAGTTAAGTTTTAAAAATATATTTAACTGCATATTCAATACAAGCATACTTCTTTCACAAGGGATAGCTCACCCAGAAATTAAAACTCTGCCATCTGACGTCAGCATGATAGATTAAAACAGCTTTTCCTATTCACATATGACTAGAGTCTACAATATTTCAAAGGCATTTGATTAAAATAAATAAATAAATAAGTAACTTAGTGCAGTGTTAATACTGACATTTAGATGTTAATTAAGTAATGTCCTGTAATAAAAAAAAAATAAAAATATGAAAAAAAAGCAGGTTAGGTTAAGAAATGGATTGTAAACTAAGTAAATGGAGGTTAAATGTGGGCACCAAACATGATGAATACAAAATGATATGACAGATTAGATAATATGTTGAATATAATATATAGTATATGAAGAAAAAATATACTATATAAAAATGTAATGTAATAGTAACATTTTAGTTTAGGGACCAATACTAACCATTAACTAGCATGTATATTTCTAGCATATTGGCTGTTTATTAGTACATTTAAAGTACGTAATGCCTTATTCTGTATGCATCTTACCCCACGCCTAAACTTAAAAAATACCTCACTAACTATTAATAAAGAGCAAATTAGGAGTTTATTGATGCAAAAGTTGTAGTAAATAGTGAGAATTGGTCCTCAAACCCAAAAAAAATATTTTGGATGAAAACAGGGAGGCTTGAGACTGTCCCATTGACTGCCAAATAAATAACAATGTCAAGGTCCAGGAAAGTATGAAAAGCATCATCAGAATAGTCCATCTGCCATCAGTGACTAAACCGTAACGTTATGAAGCGACGAGAATACTTTTTGTACACAAAGAAAACAAAAATACTGACTTTATTCAACAATTCCTCTCCTCTGTGTCTCTCCAAATCAGTGTAGCGCCATTTTGACAAATCTGAGCAGTACGCAGGCACCCTTGACACTGTTATTTATTTGGCAGTCTATGGGACAGTCTCAAGCCTACTGGTTTTCATCCAAAATATCTTAAATTGTGTTCCGAAAACGAACAAAGCTTTTACTGGTTTGGAACGACATGGGGGTAAGTGATTAATGACAACATTTTCATTTTGCGTTGGAGTAACCCTTTAAGATTTGAAAATTAAATTTCAGTTTAATTAAACTCAACAAAGTTCTTGCATAAAGTTCAATACAAACATGAAATTTCACAATTGTGTACTACATCTATTAAACTAAATTAATAATTTCCAGATGCGCTCATGATGAGAGTTTATTGAAATGACTCGCTGTTTATAAATGTAGAGTAATGCTCAACTACCAGATGACAAATGGAAATGTTTTTGAAAAGACATTATTCAATATTTTTATGAGTCAGTGTGGACCCACTGGTAAATAATGTCCTGCTGTGCTGCAAACTTCAAGATTCATTCATTGTTTTTATATCATGCAGCACTGTACGGATATCCCTAATACATTCTATTATTAATCTTCCTCTTCATAAATTTCTAAAATTAATTCAGCCCGAACAGATTCACGTACAGACTATGTTCAGCCTTAATAAGATCATTTCAGTGTGTTATGTCTTTTTTTCTTTTTTTTTTTTGAATAAACACTAAATTTTTCTAATAACTTTAGGATTTAAGTTAAAAAATCTTGAACCGTTAGAATGTGCTCCAGTGTAATATTTATCTATCTTTTACAATCGCATATTTTATAATTGAGTCGCAGTAAAATCGACAAACTAAACTGTGATTGGTCTTCTTTTTTATCTATTTGCATATTGAATTGTCTTTCTTGCATATACTTAAATTAATATTTTATTAATTTTATATAATGTCTTTCTTCACTCCAATAAAAAAGTTTTATAGCTAAGTTAAAATAAAATAAAGCAAAAATGTAATAATAAAGTTAAAAATAATAAAGTTTTATGAGAAAACAAATCATTATACAAAAATAAAACCAAGATAAACCATCTTTTTTATTTTTTAACCTGCCACTAAAACTCTATTGTAATGAAGTGTATGCATTTAGTTTACAATCTGATCTTACAATATTAATGTCTTTGATGTTTGCATACTGAATTGTCTTTCTTGCATATATTTAAATTACTTCTATAAAAATATTTTTTACATTAAAATATATTTTTAAATATGAAATTACTTACATTAAAAGAATCAATTATGAATTTTTTCATTCAGTAAATTACATTAGAATGTCTCACTATAAATCAAGGTCACCAAATATATGTTTCACTAAGCCTTGGACAGCAGTTTTATTTCAGTATCACTGAGATTAGTTTTTTTTTTTTTTTTTTTTTTTTTTTTTTTTTTTTTTTTTTTATCAGTTTTTATTTTTAGATTTTGTTTTCATTGTTTTTTGCTTTCATTTTTTTTTTTTTTTTTTTTTTCAGTTTGGGTTTATTTTAGTCCATCAAGAAATGCTGCCTTAGTAACTAGATAAAATAAAAGTAGTTTTTTTTCGATATTTAATTTGATTTCAGTTAATGTTTACTTTGTTTCAAGTAACTTTTTACTTTTATGTGATAAAATATTGTGATTTTAGCTTCAGTTTTAGTTTTAGCTCACTATAATAACCCTGCTATATAGAAGTGTGGGTAATCAGATAAATGTGTGAGATATTTAGTATGGATGAACCAAAGTATATTAAAACAGAAAATAGGGATGATGGATGTCAAAGGTCACTATAGAATGACATGAGGTTTAGTTTTAGTTTGGTTTGTCTGCGGGGTTGGATTATTTAGGTGAGGCACCTCTTCCCTGCTCAGATCTAGTTCAAGGACTACAGGCCTCTAAAGTCTAAGCAGGGGCTGGATGCAAACAAATGGGGACAAAGCGCAAGGGGTTTGTTCTCAACACATACGTGCTGCATTCACCACTGCAGGATGTATACCTCTGTATACAAGGGTTTGAGAGCCGCCTGGCCTGACGCATCTGTAACATAGCGCACATTCATTAGGCACCAACACCGCAGAAAAAGAGAACAGAGACAGACAGAGACAAAGAGGATATTCTAGAATGGGCAGTCTGGTAAATCGGGCCAGTTTTTGAGCAGACAATGACAAATGTTTAATTTTAGGGTAAACTATGCTTTTGGACATTCCAGTAAACATAAATGAGTGACGTTTGAAGAGACACATGGTTGGGCTGGACATGGACAGGATGTGTGGCTACAAAACACTCCACAAAAGACAAAAATTAAACCAGAAGAGCACAAAACAGCTGAGAACTCGGCATGTCACTAAACAATGTCAATTCTTACAGAGGCTGCAGAGCGTCCAGGACCCCGTTGGGCCACTATGGCCCCAGAGATAGCCTTGATCCAGCCGTGCATCTCGTCTGGGCTGTCCGACTGAGACAGAGAAAATACAGACAGCTTTCATTTTTGTTAAAATGTTTAACATTTAAAAACAACTGATTAAAACATTTATTCATAATTGAAATTATTTAGATCTGTAGCTCTCAAAACTAAGAGCTCTTTCAGATTAAAAGGTAACATAACATAAACTTATCGTTCTGATCACAAATGTGATTTCCAGTCATTTTATTCAGACAAGAAATCAGGTTTTTGCTGCTAAAAATGAGTCAAGAAATATAAAAAGTTATATTCCATCTGATGTAATGGGTCTCCACTGAAAATTAAAGTAACGTAATGGGACAAAACTAAACAATAGCCAAAACTATTGTCCCATTTCAATAAAAGTTGTTTACATTAAATACAGAGTCCAATGATAAAACAAAGAAAGCAATATTAAAGGGTTTATATATTTATATGCATTAAAGGTGCATTAAATTAATCAAAAGAGAATATACATTTTCATTTACATTTACATACAGTTTGTTCTGGTTATCAAATCTGACTGGTTAAGAACCGTGAGATATTGTACTGGTATCGCTATACAAACGCCCTTTCACCATTTGTATCACTCCGCTTCCAGTATTTCTCACAGGGAGTGTCATGGCGGATGCCCAAATCCACTAAAATGTAAAAATAATACTGTTTTTGTATCACGGAATGTAGTTTTAAGAGTTTTTTAGGCAAGAATGTACTTGTTTAGACAAGTCAAATGTCTTTAGTCAAATATTTGGTTTGTTAATAAAGATAATGTCTATTTGAAAATTTGTTTCGACGTTTTCGGAGACGTGAGCTCCAGGGCATCATCGGCCGTTCAGCGCTCATGAACTCACTGAGAGCAGCATCACCTCAGCCAGATCTTCTGGCTCTGATGCCTCTACAGTGGTTAAACATGAGATATAATTTGTTTTGGGTAAATATGACGGCCAGTCTTTGGTCTCATTAATCTATTATTTATTCCAGAGCAAATAGTTTAGGCTGAAGGCAAAAATATAATTTTGTTATATTTTATGTAACTTTAATGCTGTATATTAGAGCATGGCTTTTATGATGACTGTTGTTGTTGTTTATTATTCAATAAATAATATTTTATATACATAGTGGTATTTAGTATTGGGAAACAGTGTGTGTGTTCGTGATGGTGATTTTTGTGACATTGTTCCGCCATTAGACGGCGACAAGTGACTGTTTTACGAGTCAGCAGTAAAGACTTTTATATTGAAAGAGACTGAAATGAAAGTTATTTTTACTTTTAATAACAGCTTGTACGATGCAGTTAACAAATGCAGTGAGCAGCGCTGTCATCGGAAATCACCCTTAACAGATGAAGGGAGAGTACGACAAAGATATCGCTTTCCTCAGCGGACATTCAAACTCATGTTTTATTGTGAATATGAGATTGAGTGAAGAATGAATGCTGTATCAGATGCAGGTAATCACACTTGCTCAGTCCATCTCTCTCTCACAATACTCCACATACAGTGAGTTTTTAATTAAGTAATACAATACGTTTTTAATGAAGCAGAAACGTTCAGTGTGATGAAACGTTCCTTCGTTACTAGTTCTAAAGTGACGTTTTCGAATTAGTAACGGAGGCTTGAGCTCAGCTGTTAAACTGTCAAACGGAGAATTGGATCAATGGCAGAAGGAAATAGTTCTGCACAAAAGGGTTTTTAAAGACACTCCATTGTTGTTTTTCTTACATATTTACACACTTGTGCAATCGAACTGTATAAAAGCAATATCACTCTCGTACTCGAGTGATACTGGCTCTATATCAGTGGCCGCATCACAGTCATGCTGATATAGAGCTGGTATCACTCTCGTACTCGAATGATATTGCTCATATAAAATAAAATTTTATGGACCCCAAACTTTTTTTTATGGATCACTTTATCCCTTTAATGCTTTTTTTATACTTAATTTAGATTTTCTGATTTTTTTTAAATGAAAGTCAGTTTTTCAGTGCCATGTTAAAATAAAATAAAGAAAAATCTGAAATGTTAAGAATAAACTCTTATGTTTGACAATAATCTTCTATTAGTATGATACAATAAGTGTTATTATATTTAAAATAATCACTGCTTTAATATTGTAATTTTATTACTTTATTTTTCAAAACTACTTTGAAAAATGCTTATGAGATTATTCTAAAATCATATAAAGCAACATTATTATTTTTTAACCCGCCACTAAAACACTGCTGTAAGAAAGAGTATGCATTTAGTTTACCATCAAACATTAAGGCACCCCCTAATAGAGAGGGTGAAGCATTAATATGAATTAAATAATAAGAATGAATACATTCCTACCTGAATGTAGAACGTTCTTGAGGTAGTAACCAGTTCAAAAAGATTGTCCCTCATCATCAAGTCACTAAAAACACAAAACAGTATTAGACACAACAGAATTATGGGTAAAATCCTAAGCTGTTGAAACACAAATGCATGATAGTAATGCTGTTATTGTTTATTACTGTTTGTTTGCTCACTATTATGAAAGGTCTGCCCAAGTCCCAAATAGCACAACTTTTAAACATTGTGAACTGTCACATGTTAAAATTAAGATAAACTTGGCAGCCTGGACTAAATAAAAATATAATAAATTTCATGTTTGCTTGACCTATCCTGACAGAACATATACATCACCATGGCGTCTGTTCAGAGTGTGTGTTTTCGTCAGGAAGATACCATTTTTAAAAGGTTAGATATTAGTAATTGAGTAGGTTCCCTTTCAAGGGAACTTCGAACTGCGTCCTCTAGGAGTCGCTATGGGGAACACCTCGTCGTGACCCGTGTCTGAAGCATACAATGAAAAAACACCAACGAGTTGGCCGGCGACAGCCTCTGACGTCACTACCGGTGCGACTATAAAACAGGCACCGGGAAAACACATCATTCTCTTCTTCGTCTTCAAAACCAACCGTTTTGTTTGAAGTGTGCATCTGAAAGAACCGGTAAGAGCGCTCTTTCTCTGTCTATCATGGCGACTACTAGCAAGCGTTTAGACGATGTGTGCATCCTTGTCGGCGTTATTTGACACCCGATTACACACACAATCTTTACGTCATTTGTTTGGGTAAAGAGCACGCACGCAATGTCTTTGAGGAGGCAATCTGCGTGCATTGCGAGCGTTTTTTCAAGGAAAAAGCTCCGCTCTCGTTCGTCTCTCTTTCAGAGGAAAAAAAGGCAGCCATCTGCTTCCTGTGGTTCAGGACCCGCCGCTGCTGAGGCACGGGGGAGAATGAGCTTGTGAGAATTTCAGGTGGATCTCTCTGAATGGTTTAAAGAGGGACTTTCCCTTTCGCGCTCATAATGGCGGCGGACGAGAGAGAGCCTCGGGAGGATGATGTTATATCTTTAACACTTTCTGATACTGAGGTTAGTGCTCTGCTGGGTTTTTACCCAGGAAAAGCAGTAGATATTTGAGGATGGTGAAGAAGCTGAGGCTGAGCCTTCTCAATTCTCCTGCCCTGCATATGTAGAGCTGTTGGAGTTTATGGATCGCGCCTCTATGAGCGTTAAATTTACGAAGATATGAATCAAGTTAAGTTGTTATTTGAGTTTCTGCCTGATCTCCATACAGAGATCGAAAGGAAATGAAAGAGGCTGTTTTCTTCTCGCATCCTTCGGTTTCGGCATAAGAGTTTTGCCGACATCGAGGCGATGCGCGAAAACTGCTATGAGAGGATGCCCCCTGTAGAAAGAGCTTTCATTCTGCAGGGGAAACATCCTCTCTTAATCTCCCTCCTTGTCATCTAAGCCCCTCCAAGAAATACATCTCGCTTAAATGGCAAGGCATACGCAGCAGCAGGTCAGGCTGTGGCTTTGTTACACACGATGGTGGTGCTTCAAGCATATCAGACTGATCTGCTAAGAGACCTGGATAGAGGCAAAGGCCTTTTTCCTGATCAGGTAGCCGAGCTGCGCCGCACCACAGGCCTCTCTCCGGGCTACCAAGCAGGCCGCCTCTGCCAAGCGCAGGACTATGGCGGCCATGGTTGTGGCGGAGAGACTTCTGTGGATGAACCTGGCAGACATCGGGAAGAAAGATAAGGCTTTCTTCTCGATGGTCAGGTTTCGCCTTCTGAACTTTTCGGTATTTCCATTGAGACGGTGATCGAGAAGTTTGGTGGAGACGAAGGCGCACTCTGCTGCTTTCAGATCCTTCGTTCCACGAAGGTCCAGGTCTGAGCCCGAACAACATAGGGGTCCTGGCCTGTCTCGATCTGAGGATCAAAGACGGGCACAGAAGGCTAGTGTCGCGACTTGCGCTCCTCCCCCACCTGCGGGCAGGGTTAAGAGGAATTGTGGGTCACAAGGAGGTAAGCAGAACCTAAGGGATGTGATCCAGACGAGGCAGCGTTCTCGTCTGAGTCAGAGTGATACTGAGGTATCTACTCGTTCCCTTTAGGGATTTTTTAACTTCTGCTTTTATCCTCCCCTTCCTAATTCCTCTGTAACCACCGGCTCTCCACCTGATTGAGGTTAGGTGGAAACCTCTAACACATAACAGTCTCCTATGCTGGACCTATAATGTTTTTGGCTGGTTCTATGTTCATAGCAACCACCTTACTGATGGTCCGGACTAAAAGGAGGCGCCCCTTGATCGGGGCTCCAGCACAGGAGGGTGGGAGTATAAAAATAACCCTTTCTGTATTTAATTATGTGTAAATTGCTGGTGGTTATGTGTCTACTAATAAACTCTGTGAGTTTCCTTTGCAGTGCTCAGTTACAGTGTTTACTAAACACTCGTCAGCACCAGCCATCCGGCTTCATGTTCCGGTATTAGGCGGCTGAGATCACAGGTTTCTGCGGGAGCCTCCTTGATCATCAGGCCTGGCACAGCACTGCAGGGAATTTCATGGATGTCCAGCCAGGTCACCCTGAAGGGTCTCCTGGCCGCTTAGGTGTTGTCGCATCCAGCGGGAAGTGAAGGTGGCAGTTACAGAAGTCTTCTTGTATATGCTGCCTCAGGTGATGCTCCCCTCGCTAGAGGTTTGTAAAATTTGAGCTTGCCTCTCCCATGCGGTTCAGCGCCTCTGCGATGCTTAGAAACCTATAAGTACACACGCTAAGCTCTGTGTACTTTCTGGAAACCACATGGTGGTCAGTGTGCACGTGAACACTTTGCGCACTTTCTAAATCCACGTAAGTGGTAAGTGTGCACACAAGACTCTGCGCACTTTCTAAAAATCCTGTAAGGTAAGGGTTACGCGCTCCGCCTCATTCCCTTTCTTGAGACGATTAGACCTTGGTTCCTTGGGCTCCATTCAGCCAGTATGTATTTGTTTATACACTTCAAGCATCGCTCCACTCAACATGAGGGGCTATTTGGGCGATTCTTGTGGTAGTTTAGCAGCGCTCCCCTTTTCCAAGAAGGGTCGCCTATGAGCGCGCTACTCTGAATTTGGAGTTCTCCTCTCATATGAGACTGAGTTCACTGTTTTTCCCCAGAGCGCTCCAGCATACTGTATTTAAAATGCAAAACCATTTCATCTATGAGCTGCTCTATCAGAGTGCCACGAGAGCCCCTCCTTAGAACAGTATTTGAAAATCCATGCTATGGTAAGTGTGCACGTGAAGTCTTTGCACACTTTCTGAAATCCACACTGTGATAAGTTTGCACGCTAGTGCTCTGCATTCTTTCTAAAATCCTATATGGTGAGGGCTTCGCGCGGTTGCTTCGTGCCCTTTCTTGAGTTGGTAAAAGCCCCGTTCATCTTGGGCGCCACTCCACCCATGTATCCTCGGATACCTATCTAAACAGGGTGTTGCTACTGGAGATCTGTTGAGACAGCTCCTTCAGCAAGCTTTTGCGGAAGCAAGCTGTAGCCCCTGTGTGACAGGCAAGAATTAGTATAAAATGCTAGGTTCCTAGCCGTATCCCTTTAAAGGAATCTTTCCTGATTCCAAGCCTTTAGCTCTACCACCGGGCCGAGGCCCTAACAATTAAGTTGGGTATGTAGCTTAGGCCTTTGGCCGTAAGGGTTATTGTCACAGACAGCCGTCTAAACGTCCCGGGGGCAACTCCCAATGAAATGGTAGAGTTGGTACTTAGTGTTCGCCATGATTCTGGCCTGCACTCCCCTCAGCATGGCGGCGTGGGTATACTGTTCCCCATAGCGACCCCTAGAGGACGCAGTTGGAAGTTCCCTTGAAAGGGGACATCTCAGGTTACAAATGTAACCATGGTTCCCTGAGTAGGGAACGAGACACTGCGTCCTCTAGCTCCCTGCCATGCTTTGGACGCAAGCTTCAGACGAAGAAGTGAATGACGTGTTTTCCCGGTGCCTGTTTTATAGTCGCACCGGTAGTGACGTCAGAGGCTGTCACCGGCCAACTCGTTGGTGTTTTTTCATTGTATGTTTCAGACACGGGTCACGACGAGGTGTTCCCCATAGCGACCCCTAGAGGACGCAGTGTCTCGTTCCCTACTCAGGGAACCATGGTTACATTCGTAACCTGAGACGATTTGTTTACACAGTTTATCTCTGGCTCAACCAGAGGTGTATGTATGGTTTGTGACTTCTTTTTTGCGGAACACTGAATGACAAGGGGTGTGTGTGGAGTGTGTTTGTTTGGAATTTTTTTTTGAAAGAAAGGAAAAGACAAAAAAAAAAAAGAAAGAGAAAGACAAGAAAAAAACAAAACAAAACAAAAACAACAAAACAAAAGCACAAATAAAGCACTACTGACCTTTGTTTACACTCCTGCACCTTGTTCACTTCTTTCAGAGGAATAACTCGTAACGGCTCTCGCTCCTAAAAACAGTGTTTCATTCAGTAATGTATTAAATATTGTCTTTATTTCACGTGAATGATGGAACAAGCACTGAGCAAACATTCCAGCCATGCCGAGTGTGTGCAGTAAGGAAGTGCAGGCCAAAGCAGGGTGCTGCACTGAGCGCAAGCCTGTGATTATCAGCCCAGAAATAGCCTTTATTGACATCTACTGTATGATTTAGCCTTTGCCCAAGCCTCCTTCCTATGCCTGCCCTCCTCTCTCTCTCTCTAGCTTTTTATTTTTCTCACACACACACACACACACACACACACACACACACACACACACACACAGAATCAGTTGCTTTTTGTTCTCTTGCCGAAGCTGTAACAAGTTCTTGTCACCTACGACATCATAGTTGTCTTTTCCTATGGTGTTTAACATAAACAGTACTTCAGAACCACAGATCCTAGTCCATTAGCCTCTAATTAGTTTGACGGAAATCTGAATATAGTCAAGGTTTGGTTCAGTTTAGATAGATTTGATTTCAAAAATTATTTTTGTAAGATTTGTGACAGTTTCACAATTGAAAATAGGTCAAGAATTGTATTCTGGACATGAATTTAAACATTCACAGTAAGTTTTGTAAGATTTTGTTTATATGACTAACTCCTAGTAATAACTGCATTGAATTTTCACTGTCAGAGGAAAAAGATCAGTTTAATAGTCTCTGCTATTCTTAACTTCATGGGAATAAAAATAATTAGGCTACTATAAATCCGTGGGAAATAATGTTTCTCAAAAATCTTCAACAGGAAGTTGTGTGTTTGAACAGTGGAACAACTTTCCATTGTTCTGCCCCCTCAGACAAAACAATTTATAACCGTTTACCATGATTTTTAAACCATTATAGTCAAAAAGTGAGCCAATGATGGTTTCTTTATCAGATATGAAGACATGGCAGTCACTTTATTTTAGAGGAAACACGTCATATGCTAACCAATTGTCCTTCCATCGATACTCCTATGAGTTGAGTGATATTACAGGCTTCTCACTCTTGAAACTGTTAACCCAGTGGCACATTCAACCCTGGATTATGAAACTGTTAATTTACCAAACCTATTCCCTTAGGGTTAGTGATTCACACTTTTTAGCTCTCATACTGTGATTTGGAGCAGGGCTCGATATCTCAGGGTCAAATATGGGGTTAACCTTTTCAAAAATTACCCGTGGCTTTGACCTGGGGTTAGGCAATTTAATCATGGCGTTAAAAAGCAGCTTTTCAAAATCAGAATCAGAATGAGCTTTATTGCAGGTATGTTTTCACATATGAGGAATTTGTTTTCATGACAGAAGCTTCCACAGTGCAACAGAATGACAATGATAGAACAAAAAACACAGATAATAAAATAAATTAAAAAATTAAAAAAAAAACAGGTAAATAAGGAATAACAAAATAAATTGACAATTGTATTTGCCGGTATATTACAATAGACAGTTTTGTATGTACAGGTATATTATGTGCAAACCGAAGTGTAGACTAAGTATGTGTGTTAGATAAATAAGTGTATGAGTGTATAAATAGTGTTGTGTGTTCCACAGTTATTGTCAAGTGTTCATGAGATGTGTTACGTGGGAGTGTGGTGTGTTTGTGGTTTAGTTTTCCCTGGCGTGTTTTTCTTCCTTCCTCTTTTGTTACTCTCACTGCAATGATTCACAGGTGGAGCTGCTAACGAGTGCCCTGATTGGTGACTGGAGTGATTGGCGCTGTATTTAAGTCTCCTGACCCATGGATCTATGGCCCCCCGCTCTCATGGCTTCCTTGACTGATAGACAGATGTGTTTTCTATGTAGTATGGTGCCCATAGTGTTTGTTAACTGGTTGTTATGAGACCTTTGTTGTAAACCACTATCTTTTGCTATGTTATGACTCTTTTTGTTAAATCCTGATCCTTACCTAATTGGAGCATGGTAGGGAGGTGGGTGCCTTTCTTTTATTATTCGTTTTCTCCTGGTTATGATAATTAGGGAGGGAAGCTTTTGTACTTTTGTTTAGTTTCTTTTAATTCTAGGTTAGTATCTCTAAAATGAGTTAGCTTTGTTTTGTTATTTGTTTTGGCTCTTCCCCCTCCTGAAGCTTATGTTGCTCCTTATCTACTTTTGTTTAATAAATTCACTTTTTCACTTTAAAGAGTGTTTTTGGTGTTTTGAAGCCTTGGGAGTGAGAGCGGGGACTCCAGGGAGTCTGTTGATCGGCTCCCTGATTATTGTTATGAATGGGTTTTGAAATACTCTTTGACTAGAGATTTGACCTCATTCGTAACAGATGGATTGCCTGAGGGAAGAAACTGTTCCTGTGTCTGGCCATTCTGGTGTTAAGTGCCCTGTAGCGTCGACCAGACAAACAGTTCAAAGAGGAAGTGTGCGGGATTTGAGGGGTCAACAGTGTTTTTGCTAGCCCTTTTGCTCACTCTGGATAAGTACAGTTCTTCAATAGAAGGGAGGGTTGTACCAATGATTTGCTCAGCAGTCCGGACTACCCTCTGTAGTCTTCTGAGGTCAGATTTGGTAGCTGAGCCGAACCAGACAGTTATAGAAGCGCAGAGGTTGGATTTAAATGATGGTGGAGTAGAACTGTTTCAGCAGCTCCTGTGGCAGGTTGAATATCCTCAGCTGGAGAAGGAAGTACAACCTCTGCTGGGCCTTTTTCACAACAGAGTCACATTGAGTGTCCCACTTTTGGTCCTGAGAGATTGTGGTGCCCAGGAACCTGAATGACTCCACTGCAGTCACAGTGCTGTTCATGATGGTTAGTGGGGGGAGAGGAGGGGGGTTTCTCCTGAAGTCCACGATCATCTCCACTGTTTTGACCGTGTTGAGCTCCAGGTTGTTGAGACTGCACCAGACACCCAGCTCTTTAACCTCCTGTCTGTAAGCAGACTCGTCACCATCCTGAATCAGGCCAATGAGTGTGGTGCCATCTGCAAACTTCAGGAGCTTGACAGAGGGG
This sequence comes from Cyprinus carpio, assembly GCF_018340385.1. Lineage (NCBI taxonomy): Eukaryota > Metazoa > Chordata > Actinopteri > Cypriniformes > Cyprinidae > Cyprinus > Cyprinus carpio. The sequence continues at coordinate 7,924,860 of NC_056608.1, forward strand.
TCTTTAGATGTGCAGTCGTTGGTGTACAGGGAGAAGAGCAGTAGTGAGAGAACGCAGCCCTGAGGAGCTCCAGTGCTGATCTTACGGGTGCTGGGTGTGTATTTTCCCGGCCTCACTAGCTGCTGCTTGTCTGTCAGGAAGCTGCTGATCCACTGACAGAAGGAGGTGGGCACAGAGAGATGAGTTAGTTTGGGCAGGAGGAGGTTTGGAATGTTAGTGTTAAAAGCTGAGCTGAAGTCCACAAAAAGGATCCTCAAATAAGTCCCTGGTCTGTCTAGATGTTGCAGAACATAATGCAGTCCCATGTTGACTGCATCGTCCACAGACATGTTTGCTCTGTAGGAAAATTGAAGAGGATCCAGTAAGGATCCAGTAATGTCCTTCAGGTGGGCCAGCAACAGTGTTTCAAAAGACTTCATGACCACAGACGTTAGAGCCACAGGCCTGTAGTCATTTAGTCCTGTAATTTTGGATTTCTTTGGGATGGGCATGATGGTGGAGGGTTTGAAGCATGAAAGGACTTTGCACAGCCCCAGTGATCTGTTGAAGATCTCTGTGAAGATGGGGGCCAGCTGGTCAGCACAGGATTTTAGACAGGCTGGTGTAACACAATCTGGGCCTGGTGCTTTTTTCCTTTTTTTTTGCTTCCGGAAGACCTGGCGCACCTCGTCTTCACTGTTTTGAGGTGCAGGTGTGGGGCAGAGGGGGGTTGCAGGAGGTGTGAATGGTTGTGTGGAGAGGTGTTCAGGGCGGGTGTGGTTTTTTTTCAAACCTGCAGTAAAACTCATTCAGATCGTCTGCCAGTTGTTGTTTCTCCACAGTGCTAGGGATGGGGTCTTGTAGTTGGTAATCTCTTTCAGACTTTTCCACACTGATGCAGAGTCGCTGGAAGTGAACTGAGTCCCTATTTTTTCAGAATAATTCCTTTTTGCCACTCTGATCTCCTTTTCCAGTGTATTTGGCCTGTTTATACAAGACATTAGCCGCGTTTCCACTGTCTGGCCAAAAGCGGGCGTGCTAGTGCGTGCCAGAGCGTGCTAGTTTCCACTGTCACTTCTGGTGCTTGATTGTGCCTCGTTGGTGCTTCCTCGGGGCCAACGGCCTGGGTTTTTTGGCCCGACGAAAACCTTGGGCCAAAGCGAGCCAGCTGGGGCTAGAGGAGTGGTTATGAACAAAGGCGATGTTTCTCCGCGTCTGGAGAGCATCAGCGTCGCGGATCATTTCATAAGGCTAACAGCTATAACACCAGCATTAAAAACTTTTTAAAATAATTTGAGCTCAAAACTCACTTTCAGTCAGCAGCAAGTGTTTGAAATAACTTGATCCGATGTGGATTATAATCACTATACAAGGTCAGAAATATTTATAAGCGATGCAAAAGCCATTAGCTAGCCATTAACGTTACCACAGTAAACATGGTAAACATGACCACTTGAGGAAATCAAGGAGGTCAGCTTCTTATTCTCTATCACAATTGTGTATTTATTTTTTATTTTTTTTTTTATGTTTTATGTGTCGTATGTATTTTATCTATTTTTGGTCTATGTAGTTTATGTATAATAATGTTTTTTGTTCGGGAGCTTTTATAAAAATATAGTAATTATAATTCTTTCTAAATGTGATGTTTGTGACTACAAATAAACAGAAACCGACTTGACTGAATAAGCAGGCTATGTTCATAACGCTTTATTTCTGTGTGACTAATTTTAAATCCTGATAAATTAATTCATTATGATCAATGTATTACTTATTATAGTAAAACACAGATGCTTTTGGATTAAAAAAATAATAAAGCATGCAAACAAAGGGCCGCTTTTATCATGTTCATTTTGTGATCGCGCTAGTTCCAGTGACTTATTTCTTATTAGTTTTTTGATGAAATGATAGGGTTGCGTGACGTTGTTCCTGAGAGGCATGTAAAGGGCGCAGCGTAGTTTCTGGTCCGACTGTGGAAACGCAGAGCTATTCTGGCCTGGTGCTACATGCCCGAGGCTATTAGCCTTGTCTGGCCCATTTAAAGCACTGGCTCGCACTAGCCCGACAGTGGAAAAGCACCTATTGTCACCCTTCCTGTAGACATCTTCTTTGGCCTGACGGAGCTGTCTGAGTTTTGCAATGAACCATGGTTTATCATTGCTGTAAGTTAGATGAGTCCTGGTAGGAATGCACATATCTTCACAGAAACTGATATATGATATTACAGTCTTTGTGAGCTTGTCCAGATCTGTGGCAGCAGCTTCAAAATCACTCCAATCAGTGAGGTCAAAACAAGCTTGTAAATCCTGCTCTGCTTCATTAGTCCATATTTTTACAGTCCTTAATACAGGTTTAGCTAATTTTAGTTTCTGGAGGTCGGTATTAGATGAACCAAACAGTGATCAGAGAGTCCTATAGCTGCCCATGGAACAGAGTGATATGCATCCTTTATTGTAGTGTAACAGTGATCCAATATATTACTGTCTCTGGTGGGACATGTAATGTGCTGTCTGTATTTTGGCAGTTCACAGGAGAGATTTGCTATATTAAAGTCCCCAAGAATGATTAAAACAGAGTCTGGGTGTTGTTGTTCTGTTTCTGTGATCTGATCAGCAAGTTTCTGTAAAGCTGAGCTCGTTTAGCCAAGTTTCCGTGAAACACAGAGCAGCAGAGTATGAGAAATCCTTATTTGTCCAGGAGAGCAGAAGGAGTTTGTGCATTTTTTTAGAGAGTGGAGTTTCGCCAGATGGATGCTAGGCAACGGCATTCGAAATCCACGCTTCCTGAGCTTCACAAGCGCTCTCTTCCCCCGTCTGCACATCCTGAAGCGCGTGATCAGTGCAGCTGCTCCGCCAACTACCATGTCCAGCAAAACATCAGAATAGTCGAAAACCGGTAATATATTGGGTGAGGTGTAATGGCGAATGTCCAGCAATTCGTTGCTGCTGAAACTGATTGCAGGAATATAACTAAAGACAGGACAAACTAACAAAACTAACAAAAACAACTGCAGAGCACACCACGGAGGCCGCCATCATGATCGGCGCCATCTGTTGCATACCAACCATTTAGTCCATCCAAGTATTAAAGACAAAAACAAAGAAAATACAATTGAATATTTGGTTACACTTTATATTCTGTATTTACATCAAAAAATTAATTGCTTGGTACAGTGTCCTTATTATGATCATGTTGTATTGCAAAACACTTTTGCTGCTATTGAGGTGGGAGACGTTTAAGGTTTCGGATATTATGGTTTGGTTTAAAGTAGGGTCAGCAGTGTAATTATAGATATAATTACAGAAATAGTTAATGAATTAAAATGGTATTTTTAAAATCTAAGTACAGAGTAAAAAAACAAGCTAAATTAAAACCGCAGCGCTCGTGCATTCTTCAGGCTCGCAGTTTCAAAATATAGATTTCAATAGTATCAGCAAAATAATCTATTTATTACAGTACTGTATTGCACTCCTAAAGTTCTTTAATGTGCTCCTAAGTTTTTCAACTCCTTGGTAAAAAGTATGCATCAAGCTCTGCGGATATTTTTAAGATAACATAATTATATTTGTTTTTAAAACATAATTATGAATTCCCCAAAATTATTATTAAATTTAAGAGGATGATGTGCTTCCAGTGTAGTCCTTAAGCAATCACCACTGGTACAGACATGCTCAGACACAGTCAGCCTGTTGACACACAGCAAGAGGAATTCAAACAACCACCAGGGTATGCGCACACACACACACACACACACACAAACATCTTATAGCCTCCACTGGACACAAGCTTTCACTCCCACATGAGTCACTGGTCTAATTCTGAGGGCACATATGTAAATATACTTCATTGGTGAAATGTGATTGGACACAGGATCAGATGGCATGAACAATACACAGGCCGGACTTTCACTTATCAGATGGGAGTTTATAGACGGGCTCATAGACGCACAGGTGCAAAACACAATGAAAACAAAGAGCTGGACAGGTCAATGGGTTTGAGAAGAATTCAAGGTCAACAGCAGTGTGCAGGACTCTAGAGAGATGCAGGAGGAGGAAGCAAGAGAGGGAGAGACTAACCATGTCTGATTTGAAGTAGCTTAGTGCATTGTCATCCAACAAGAAGTATCTCCTTTTCCAGTTTTTCATCTAGAGAATGACAGAAAGACATATCTGACCAAAAGAAAGCTGCCAGGTTTGAAAGTTACTTTGTGTGAGCTCTGCTTTATATGTTGCTATGCTAGATATTGGATCTTTTTTGTCTGCAAAACTTCACCTTAATTTCGCTAATGTGAACACACTATAAAGCTTATTGTATTAAATTTGATAAGCACATTTTTGAGACCTCTAAATTATCAACATGATCATGCTGAAAAACCTGTTGTACACAATTTTGTACACAGGTTTATACTTTTTTAGTATTTTTAGGTAGTTTTATTACTTTTATTAAAATTCTTAAGGTTGTTGTGGTTGTGGTTTTTTTCTTTTTTTTTTTTGTATATTTTTATAAAGTCCCATACATAACCTAAGTATACTGTAAGTAATATATCAGGATGAGTATTTACTTGATTGAAGAAACTTTGGTTTATGTGATTATCCATACATCACGATGTAATTTTTATATGATGTTTTGTTTTTAGTTGTTTGGTGAAACTTTTGTTTATTTTATATGCATTTTATGTAAGTAGTCTGCTATACTCTTCTCTAACAGACTTATATTACATGCTAGCAGAATTATTTCATCTTACTTTTTTGTCATATAAATATCAGCATCTTCATAAAATTGCATATTTTTGCTCAGTTCAGGCCTCAAAATGTGAGGTATTTTCCCCCTCTTTGCGTAAGAGCTCCATATTCTATATCATATTATATGAGCCCTAAAAGTCTGATGTATGAAATATGATACTCAACAAAAACACATATACAAACTTATGCTGCACTTTTTACTCACCACAGCTCCCTGTTTGACACAATATCCAGCTTTAATGACCGACTGGTCTTGGTTACTCCGGCTCAGGTAAAACGGCAGCTGACCAGGAGGTTTCCTCATCCCACTTTTGTCTGCACCATTCTGACCTTCCCCCTTTTCCTGAGAGCCAGTGACATACAACAATGCTGATTACATCTATTTTTTATTCAAATGCATTGCATTAGCTACATCAGTAATGATACTGCACAAACACATGGTAAATAAAAGTGGTATAATTTAGTACCATGATATTTATCACAGTATAAACCATCTGATTATCATGGAACTGCGCAGTGCTTCTTTAAGGATTTTGTTTTTGCATCTTTAATATATGCTAATGTGTCATGAAGTTAAATGACCTGTGTGGTGGTGATGATGGGCACTCCTGCAATGATTTCGGTCTTGTAGGATACTTGTTTCGTGGCACCCGATGTGTCCACACATGCTTCTGCTGTATTATGGGCCACCTGCTCACCTGACTTCGGCACCTGGAGAAGAAGTGAGAAAAGACAAACAAGCATAAATTTGTATGCGACAGCTGCTTTCTTTATATATTTACAAGTTATTTAATACAAAAAAAGGTCTGACATGGACAATCAATTCCAAATCAAACCATTCCTTTTGGGGTCCATACATATGTTTGCCAAAATATTTGACCAAAATATGTAAATAAGAAAACTGACCAGAGCTGACAAATTCTCTTTAAATACAAAATTATATATCAGCTTCTTTGTAAAGCTGTTTTTACAGATTCACAAAACAATGTACATGGACATGTGCTGCTCAAAGTGTTAAAATTAAATTATTTAAAATGAAGGGAGCTTGTAAAAATAAACTTCAGTCGCTTGTTTCTAATGTTGGGATCTACAGAGGGGTAGGTGCTACACACAGCCAGAAACAGCATAAGGTTGGAAGAACTTTGACACATACACTGCAGTTTGGAGTCAGTAAGATGTTTAAGAAATTGAGATTTTCATTCAGCAAGGACACATCACATTAATCAAAATTGGCAATAAAGACATTTATAATTTTATAAGATTTCTATTTCAAAAAATTGCTGTCCTATTTATCTTTATATTCATCTAAGAATTAAAAAATAAATAAATGTATCATGGATTCCACAAAAATATCAAGGAGCACTGTACTGCACCAAATCAGCATATTAGAATGATTTCTGAACGATCATTCGAGACTGAAGACTAGAGTAATGTCTGCTGAAAATTAAATCAAATAAATGCAGCCTTCTTAAACATCTTACTGATGCCAATTATTTTTTTAATGTTGGGGAATAATAGTATGTAGCAAAGTTTTGAATGCTTTTCATGTTGTTGCAAAATATAAATAAAAATAAAACATTGAAATTTAGACTAGACAAAACATGACATTTTCTTTTCCCCTCAGTGTAAATGAATAATTTGTCCTTCTGGTTCAGCCGATGCAGTGATCAACCGCTTGCTAGTATAGACTGACTGACACTACAGCTGTGGGGATGGCAGTTCATCGTTTAGTGCCTTCAGGCCAAAAACACTTCCCTCATTAATACACCATCACTACACATGCTGTCTCTGACCCAAAACAAGCTGCCAGTTCTAATCATGTTAGCATCCAATGGCAAACAAATCCTGCAATGCATGATAATACTGCCATTAACATTCAAACAATGTATTTAGCAGCATCTACATTATGATTTGACATTGTCCATATTGAATATTCTGATTATGTATGCATCATAGATGACCTAATGTGTTTAAGCTGATTGAAGATGATTAAGCCAATAACAACTTTTTAGATAGCTGGCATATACCAATATGACTGGAAATTTTCAGCAAAAGAAAGGCAAGAACATGTACTGTGTATCTCTTTTTTTCACAATAGAGGTTGTGATGTAATCAATGGGGGTGTGTTTTTAGTATGCATTTCAGCATCCATAAGATTCTTTAAATACTTCCCCTCATGTGCCTAAATGAAAAAAGGAGAAAAATGTTAAACTAAGATATGAGGTCAAGTAAGAATAAAAGGTTGTTAGTCTAAAAACAGCTTATATTGAAGACAGTCCGCCAAACGAAAGCTTTTGTAATTGACAACCTTATGATGTAACAGTGTGGCTAAACACCACCTCCACAGAAGATGATCAACGCCAGCTTCTACATCGCTGCCTGTTTAGCCCCGCCCACCAATTCGCACATATAGTGTTTACGAGAGAGGCGAACACGCAGGTTTGCTAAGAAAAAAATTAATGTACTTTATTTTTAATAAAGATCCAGAATGCGTCAGTAAGAACTCTGTCCTTTGTTCACTTTTTTTTACCAAATTTTACCACAGATTCGTTTACAAACAAGGCACAAATCGATGCAGGATTTTCAAAAAGATTGAAAATAATAGACGATGCTGTTGCGACTATATTGGATGCGACAGTAATGTCACAACACAAGCCTGAGTAACTGTTTTCATTTCGTATAGTCACTATTGCTTTGTCGCTTCTTACAGATCGTTTGATATGTATTGAGGTATTTTATGCGTTTTTTTTACCTAAATCACAGCAGCGTCCATGTTACGAGGAATGTACGCTGTCAAACAAACCCAACTATTAGCCAATCATAGCAGTGGGCACTTCATTCCGAGTCTACAATCTGCCACACCTCTCCAAACAAAGCGATCTGATGAGGGGTTTAAAAACAGGACAGAAAATAGCTTATTACTTCTAAATTATGCTTTTTGAAAGGCGTTCATGACCCCTTTAAACCCCTTTAAAACCCCTTTATTTTTCAAAAATAAACTAAAAATGTCATTAGTTACTAAATCCAAATATCACAAAATAAACAGCACCAGACTACTTTTCTTTACTTTTATAAGACAGTAGATGATTAGATGTTTTCTACAGCAGTGCTGGGAGAGTGTCATTTTCTCATGGGATAGTTACTGTACTCCAGCAGTCATGAGACAAGATCAGACATAGGGTGCTCGGAAAGCTGTTCGGAAGGAAACATCACCTACGTGAGGCTGAGTGAAGTGCATGTCTGTGTGAAGCATGCTAGAAAACATTCCAGAACTGTGTCCTTATTGATGCATGACAAAATTGCTTTGTTTGCTGTGTAAAGACATCCGCAAATATGATTAAAAGATGACTATTTGAAAAAATACAGAATGTCACATTCAGAGGTGGAAAGAGTACAAAAATATTCTACTAATGTAGTAGTAGTATTATTTTATTGATGTTTTTTTTATTTAGTAGTAGTAAAAAGTACCAGTCTAAAAATCTACAAGTAAAAGTAAAAAGTAGCTCATTTAAAATTTACTCAGAGTAAAAATTACTTAGTTACATTTTAACAGTGGGAGGGAGGCAGAAATGGGACAGGCCAAGGGTGTCAAGCTCAGTTCCTGGAGGGCCACAGTCCTGCTCAGTTTAGATATAACCCTAATTAAACACACCTGATCCAGCTAATCTAATCATTTAGGCTTATTTGAAAACTACATGATATGTTTGCTGGAGCAGGGTTAGAACTAAACTCTGCAGGGCTATGGCCCTCCAGGAACTGAGTTTGACACCCCTGGGATGGGCCTATTAATCTCAAACTATTTGTTTTTTATTAAAACAATCAGTTATTTTGAATAATAAGACAATCGGGCTGTTACCAGGCAAATCAGTATCAACAAACTCATCTTTTCAATGCAGAGCATTGCAGAAGCTTCATCGGAAGCGGCATTTAGATGTATTTACACACTGTTTAATGCAGGACAAGAATGCATTTAACCTGCAGTTACAAATGCATGATTAATGTTTTGATATACAAGACATAAAATGTTGAATACTCATTTGAAATTATAAGAAATTAATTATAAAAAAAAAAAAATCAAAAGATACTTTAAATGTGAAATTAAAATGGCCAGTATGTGTCAGCAAGTCACTGTTAATGAGTCATTGCGATTGAACCGAATCATTTAAACGGTTGATTCATTCAGGAACGAAACACTGTCATGTTGCTCAGAGACGCAAAACTGTGCTTTGGTGGCTGTGTTTGGAATTATTTTTTTTGTTGTAGAAATAGAGCAAAAACAGGCAATGGTGTCTAAAACGCAAGTCTCTTAATTAACTTGTTTACTGACCTGTTGTAAATATAGCCTATATATATATATATATATATATATATATATGTGTGTGTGTGTGTGTGTGTGTGTGTGCGCGCGTGTGTGTAATCATGATGATTTTTGGAGGAAAGAACGGCATTGTTTGTGTGATTTTGATTTACTATATGAAATGATATAAAAATTTTCTGCCCCTATATCTTAAATTTTGTGATCATTCTAAATGCATTTCAACAGACTGAATCACACAGTGAAAGAACGCACTATAAATGCGCGCGCACATCATTAAGACAACAATTATGATATTATCGCAGACGATAATGCACCAATGCAACGATGCAATTATTTAGCTTACCTCTACATGTTTGCGAAGGGTTGATGTCTTGTCGAGATTTTATAAGCTGCTAGTTTGGTCTCCCTGGGTAAGCACAGCTTACACTGAATAATAGAGCATAAATATGGCCAGGGGTTCACTTAATTTCCTTCGAGTTCAACTTCAGGTTTTGTTTTCAGCGGTGTCTGCTGCCCATTGTTTACTGCAGTAGTTTTCAGGGAGCGATTTTTTATTTATTTTTTTTACTCAGTAATTAATGTGTTTTAAAATGTAGCGAAGTACAATACTTCAAACAAAATGTACTTAAGTAAAAGTAAAATTACAGATTTAAAAAAATACTTTAAAAAGTAGAAGTACACAAAAAAGCTACTCAATTACAGTAACGCGAGTAAATGTAATTCGTTACTTTCCACCTCTGGTCACATTTTATTATTAACACATACATGTTTTCCCAAATAAAAAGGACAGCACTTTTAGAGTTCATCCCACTATTTGATGTGAGCATAAGGACTGAACTTAAGGCAAATGTAAAAGATTAAATGCTATTATTTAGTTGCAGATCCATTGCGTGCAATCAGAGCAGTGAGTCTGCGACCCATAGACATCACCAGACTCTTGGTCTTATCCTTTGAAATGCGTTTCCCCGCCTTTAATTCAGTCAGTTCCAACTGCTGCTTGTTTTGGGGAGTTTCTGCCTTTAGTCTCCTCTTTGGCTGATGAAATTCATGTTCAATCAGGTTTAAATCTGGAGATGGACTTGGGCAATCTAAGACCTTATATTTCTTTGCCCTGATAAACTTCTTGACTGATCTGGCAGGGTATTTTGGGTCATTGTCCCAATATGCAAATGTGGAAAGAGTTCAAAAATTTTCTACTCAAGTAAAAGTACCATAACATTAATGAAATTTTACTTAAGTACAAGTAAAAGTACCAGTCTAAAAATCTACTCAAGTAAAAGTAAAAAGTAGCTCTTTTAAAATTTACTAAGAGTAAATATTACTTAGTTACATTTTAACAGTGGGAGGGAGGCAAAAATGAGATAGGCCAAGGGTGACAAACTCAGTTCCTGGAAGGCCACAGTCCTGCACAGTTTAGATATAATCCTAATTGAACACATCCGATCCAGCTAATCTAATCATTTAGGCTTATTTGAAAACTACATGGTATGTGTATTGGAGCAGGGTTGGAACTAAACTATCAGGAGAACTGAGTTTGACACCCCTAGGATAGGCCTATAAATCTCAAACCAGTTGTTTTTAATTAAAATAATCAGTTATTTAGAATAATAAGACATTTGGGCTGTTAGCAGGCAAATTAAATCAGTATCAACCAAATTATTTTTTTTCAGTGCAGAGGAAACACAAAAGCTTCATCGGAAGTGGCATTTAGATGTATTTACACACTGTTTAATGCAGGACATGAATGCATTTAACCTGCAGTTACAAGTGCAGAAATAATGTTTTGATATATAAGACATAAAATGTTTAATAGTTGTATTTACTTTTTTTTTTATATATATATATATATATATATATATATATATATATATATACATATACAGTACAGGTCAAAAGTTTGGAAACATTAATATTTTTTAATGTTTTTGAAATAAGTCTCTTCTGCTCATCAAGCCTGCATTTATTTGATCAAAAATACAGAAAAAACAGTAATATTGTGAAATATTATTACAACTTAAAATAATAGTTTTCTATTTGAATATACTTTAAAAAAATAATTTATTCCTGTGATGTTTATTGAACTGTTGTAAAAAAAATCTATATGTAATCATGCTGAGTTTTGGAGAAAAAAACTCTTTGTGTGATATTGATTTACTGTATGATATGATATAAATATATAAATTTTTTGCCCCTATATCTTAAATTTTGTGATCATTCTAAATGCATTTTAACAGACTGAATCACTCTAAATGTGCACGTGCACAAGTCTAATCTATTAGACTTCATGGCACTTTGTAGGAGTGTTTTGTTTGGTTTTTGGCAAAATACTGATAATTTAGGGTGACCATATTTTAGTTTTCCAAAAATAGGACAGTGGGTAGAGACGGGGCGGGGGATTGGGGTGTGGTTTGTTGGTTGTTAAAGTAGTGACCAAAGTAGCGCCCTAAGTAGCGCAGTGACCATTTCCCAAATATCAAAACTCAAAATATGTCATTTCCATATCTAAAATACATATTTTACAGTCACTGTTATGCATATTTATAAAAAATGCAGCTAAAAAGCTTCAGTGGCCCTTCTTCACAAAACTTAACATCCAGCACAGTTTTATCATAGAATACAAAATGTTTCATCACAAGCATTTCACTCAAATGTAATTTATGACACATTTCAAACCCACGGAGGAAATCAACCCACGGCGACAGTTTAAAAGCAGCCCAATTCCATGAAAAAAAAATTGCAGAAATGACAACCCTGCATCCAACATGAGTTGCAGGAGTCAGATTTGAATGGTCTCGAGTTGAGAGGAGAGATAACTGACAGATCATGCTGGAGGATTTGCTGCTCAACAGATTCTGAGCTCATTGACAAATATCTGATCTTTTACACAGAGCGCGCTTGAACACGAAATCCAAAGTGAAAGTTAACAGCGAGCACCCATTCAAAAGAGATTTAATTACTCTGCATATTGATAGCGGATCCCTGATGTGCGAAAACTCTATGCAATGTTAGAATGTTTGCCGGAGCACTGGACACAAAAATCACGGGAGAGGCGAATGGTCAGAAACTGGAGTGGGATTAAGAAAACAGTTCCTCGCAGAGCTCTTTTATACAAAACCAACACAATGAATGGCAACTGTAGAAAGCAAAATATGAATCCCAGATATTTTAGCCAATTTAGAAATCCTGGCCGAATGCTTTTTTAAGGTCCAAAAAGAAGACATGTCCGGGAAAAAGAGGACGTATGGTCACCCTAGATAATGTCAAATTGCACATCGTTAAAACAACAATTACGATATTATCACAGACGATATCACACACCCTGCACCACTGTCTTTTTGGTTAATTTGTACAAAACCTTTCACTAAACTGTCAAAGCTTCATTTTAACCACCAATACAACGATGCAAGTATTTATCTTACGTATACATGCTTGCGAAGGGTTGATGTTGAGATTTTTTTAAGCTGCTAGTTTGGTCTCCCTTGGCAAACACAGTTACTCAATTACAAAAAAGCTTCTCAATTACAGTAACGCAAGTAAATGTAATGCATTACTTTCCACCTCTGGCAATATTAAAATACTCCAAATTCATTCTGCTGCTGCCATCATACATTAAGTCATCATTAAAATTGAGAGGGCTTGTTCCAGAGACAGCCATGCATGCCCATGCCATGACACCACCTCCACCATGCTTTACAGATGAGGCTGTATGCTTAGGATCATTTGCAGTTCCCTTTTTTCTCCACATTTTTGCAAAAAACAAAAGAAATTGATGACCAATCATAAAAGCTGTAAAAATAAACCCAAAAATATGTGTCTGTAAAATCACCAACAACCTCCAGAAAGCTGGGGTGATGCTTTGACAATATACTGTCCACAGGAGACTTTGACACAGAGTTACAGAGGTGACACAGCATGGGAATCATCACTTAGATAAAGGTTAATCTTTGTCTCATCTGTCCATAAAACTCAGTTCCAAAACTCTACTGACTCACCTTTGTGTGATTTTTTGCAAACTAATCTTGCCCTTTTATTTTTGGTGCTGGTCAGAGGTTTGCATCTTGCTGTGTCACCTCTGTAACTCTGTGTCAAAGTCTCCTGCGGACAGTATATTGTCAAAGCATCACCCCAGTTTTCTGGAGGTTGTTGGTGATTTTACAGACACATATTTTTGGGTTTATTTTTTTACAGCTTTTATGATTGGTCATCAATTTCTTTTGTTTTTCTCAGCTGATCAGGTCGTTGTTGGTCGCTGATGTCGCCGGTGGTTTCCAAACTCTTGATTTCTCCGTGCCCTTTGTTTTTGCTATAGCTCTAATTGACTTCCTCTTTTCTTTTAGCATCCAAATTGCTTGCTTTTCTCTCAAAGTCAGCCCCCTCGTCTTCATCCTGATTTGTGTGTGTCGTTATCAAATGCAAGAAGCAATGGATATAACGGATACGAAACATTTTCTGCTTTTAATATCTGAACAATTAATGCAACAGGACACAGCTGATCACTTAGAATCCTGTAAGGCAACTTTCCCATCATTTATGCAGATAGGGGGATGAAACTCCAGAAGTGCTTATCTTCTTAGCTGGTAAAATATCCATGTATTGAATCACCCAATAATAAAATGTGACATTCTGTAGTTTTTTCTCATATTCATCTTTTAATCATATTTACAGATTTCTTGACTCCACAGCAAACAGAGCAATTTTGTCCTTACTGTCCCAATACTTATGGAGGGCATTGTGTATATATAATATGTATATGTATGTCTGTATGTGTATTTTAACTTTTAACAAATTGCAAAAAAAGTTGTTGTTTTTTTTCTTTATTTTATATGGATTACTGGCCAACACAAGCAATTCATGAATTAAATTAAATACATTTGTTTAAAAATTAATATAACATTTCTCTTGATTTATTCTTACTGTTGACTCATCTCAGCTAATTATCTTAGTCTATGGCCCGAGATGCTTAGATGGACTTCAGCATACCCAGGGTCCTAAACAGGACAAGTGTTTTGAAGTATAGATGGATTTTTTTCTTATTCCATCTTAGTAGAGAAAATTGTGTTTAATGCAGGCTAATTATGTCTGTACACCTACAGGATCAGGTCAAATCTGCAATTTGGAGAACCATCTGAACTGTTCTCCGGTTGTCTAAGAGGAATCTAATCCAGGGTCAGGGACTTACTGTGATTTTGGTGGCGTTGTTGAGTGCACTGACCCACTCCACTAAATCCTGCTTATCATTCGCCTGCAAGTAAAACTTCCTCATTCCAGCGTTGATGACTGTGGAAAACACAAAGATTTATATTTAAACAATTTGGAGATGATGATGATGATATGTTCACATTTTTGTGGCATTATTTATAACTTTGGCAACATAGATTACAGGTCAGACAATCTCTTCCTGTCTAAGTGTGTGCTTCTAGGCCTGAAGAAGGGTGCTTTCACACTACCACTTCTGGTGCGCATCCAGGTTTCTTTGATGTGAAAGTTTGGTTGGATGATATGAACATGGTTTTACAAACTCTCCCAATAGGGTTATTATAGTAAAATAAAAGTAAAACTAAAACCATAAAAACATTTAAATAAAATAAACATTAACTGAAATAAAATAAAATAAAACCTATTTTATTTAAGCTGTTATCCAAGACCAAATTTTTAACTTGATGTACAAAAATAATGAAGTTAAATTGAAATAAAATTACATGGATATTAAAAACAAACAAACACAAAATTATTAAAACTATAAAATCTATATAAAAAATAAAAAATCTATAATAGTATCTCAGTTATAATAAAAACACATATCAGCAAACCATACCAGAGTCAACTTAAAAAAAGGTGGTCATGTGAACTCCAATATGGTTCGTTGCTGATAAATGCAAATGTGCATTTAAACCTCTATTAATGAGGTATGATTCAGTCAAATGTGTGTGTGTGTGCGTGTGTGTGTGTGTGTGTGTATGCGTGTGTGTGCACAGTCACTTTCCTGAAAAGAGGGACTGACATAAGCAGAAAGATTGTACTTCTCATTTCTAAATATGTCACTGTTAATGAACTGAAGCTAAACATGAAACGTTATCTTCACAAGTCACAAAAACAACATCTAAACTGAAATCTTTTTCTGTGCAAGTCTAAAAGTGAAAACTCTCACGTCCCTTTCATGTGGCTGGCTATAGAAGCAGCTACTAGTTACTAGTTACTGTGTTCATGTGCTCAACTTAACAAAAAAAACTTACTGTCTGTTTCCAACAAACCTTATTAAATCAGCCTTGATATCAAGATTCAATGAACTTATGAACTTTCCATCGTAAGTTAAAGAACATGCTTTTGGTGAAAAGCTAACATTAAAGGGATAGTTCACCCAAAAATGAAAATTTTGTCATCATTTACTCACCCTCAAGTCTTTCCAAACCTGTATGAGTTGCTTTCGTATGTTGAACATAAAAGAAGATATTTGCCACTGACTTCCACAGTAGGAAAAAAATACTATGGAAGTCAATGGCAACCACCAACTGTTTGATTACCAGCAATCTTCATAATATCTTCTTTTATGTACGACATAAGAAAGCAACACATACAGGTTTGGAACGACATGAGGGTGAGTAAATGATGACAGAATTTTCATTTTTGGGTGAACTATCCCTTTAAAGAATCAAATAGCAAACAGTGTTCAATGGGCCTGAATCACTCCAGGAGGGTCAGACCACTACTTTATTAAACAATTTAGAGTAGCAGACTCAATGTGTGACTAATTTTAGTATCTGTATTATATTGCTCACGTACACTCCTGACAGTGGCCTCTCGTCTAACTCCACTGGGTAAAGTCCCAGAACCCCCAGTGTGTGACTGTCTCTGGCTCTGATCTCAGAAACAATAGAAAAGGTCATGGGTCATGGTCTACCCTGTGCTACCTTCTGTGTACTGCGTCCTCTGAGTGATACGGAGAAAGTAAATCAATTGCTTACCAAAGCAGAACTCCGCCTTGGGCCGCAATTTGGTGGCATCGCTAACCTTTAATGACAAAATACGACCAGATCAATAATACTGCATACATACAGTATGCATATTTAAAGGTGCACTAAAACATTTTCCACTATATATATTAGGGTTATAATGGTACACAAACATGACGGTTCAGCACATTCCTCAGTTTTGACGTCACAGTTCGGTATGGTTTCAGTACAGCAAGGGGGGGGGGAGGACTAAACATAAATTGCTTTTTTATTATTTATTTACTTATTTTTTATTTAACAATGGTTTTAAATTGAACAACACTAGGAAGCCCTTTTACATTACTATAAGGTTATGATTAGCAATAGAGTGCAAACTTAAATCCAATTACTATTTATTTTAAACTATACTAATCACCACTCAAAAAAAAGAAATTGTATTCAAACATACTTTTTTAAATTAACTTCTAAATTACACTATTTCTATTTGTTGTTGAAATATAATAATTAACAGAGTCATAGCTTGTTTCATAAAACATTTATTTAAACACATACATTAAAATATTAAGACATTACTAACAGGTAAAGTAAATATAATGAATTATTACGGTTAAGACGACAAATTATTTTCTTGGAAAAACAACGAAATTGACTCAAGATACTTATCCACATGATAAAAAGATGTCTTGAATGTCCCAAAAATCTGAATAACTCAATTTTGACCAAAATTGAAGTTACGGTCTTTTGCCTTAGCACGGCAGTATAGGCATAGTCTAATATTTCACAAAATGCACTTCTCTAGACTTCATTTCGCTAGCAAATAACGAGCTGTAGACACTGATAACTTGCCTAGGTAAATGAAATGCTACATGACATGTTGTTTACAAGCTGTTTTAATGACGTCTTTCTGCGGTTGAAACATTAGTTGAGCGATTATGATAGGGGTTGTTCATTCATGTTTATTTCATTTTAAAACTAGTTATAAAAAGGAAGCTGTGATCACGCTCTCTGCACTACCGTTAGAACTGAGGCATTGAGGTCATTGCAGGGTCTCATCCAAAATTTCCGCACGTTATATGATAAATATGACCTCACCTTATGTCAATCACGTTTACACACTGGCTCCAAAACTTTCGTCCGTCATAAAAAAAATTCTGCGGTTAGATTTTCTGCGTTTTCGCATCTGTAACAATCATTTTGATAAGAAAGGATGACAAATATGAAAAAAAAAAAACTTGAACAAAAATTTCGGACTCAGTGTGCAAAGACCTTAAGTAAAGGTTATGGTGATATATCTAGCCACATCAAAGATTTTCAAAAATAGCATTTATTGTCTGAGTTTCCTGAAAAAATGGAACAATTTGTTTACTGAAGAAAAGTCATGGCACACTTTAAAACAAACCACACACAATTTAAAATGTATCATTCAAGTCTGGGAATATAAAGCTGGTAATAACTGGTAATTACAAACCTTGGATATATATGTTAGTTTGAGGGAGCCGACATAGGATGTTCCTTCTGGAAGATTCTGTAGAAGGAGAAAGTTCAAGTCACTAGAGCTGAAATTCAGAATAAAATGAAACACACTGATTTGATGTGAGAAGTGTTTGTGTGTGTGTTTTGAGCAGTGTCTGAAAACAAACGTGGACAGAATACATTTACGGTGAGTGTACGGTATTCTCCAAAGTTGTAGAATTACACAGGGGTCTATAAAAGTTTTAGCACACATCTACAGATGCAGTGAGGTAAATTATTCAAAGTCAGACGTGGCATCAATAAAAGATGCTGGCTGGGGCTACTGACTGAGTCTTAGATAAAGTGATTGGTACAGAACCTGCGGCAGCCAAGAAAACAGAGAGAATCCATTAAAAGAAACAAAGAAAGAACATGAAGAATCAAAAAAGACAGGTCCTGACATAGGCTCTTCATCAGTGATCTCAGTTCTAGTCAGGTTTCGCATGAGATTTCCTCTTTTACTCCAAGCTAAATGAGTTTAAGACACTGAAAGTATCAGTATAAGTTACAATGAGAAATACCAAGAAAAAAATGCATTACTATATTAACATTTATTTTTACTAGATTTTACTATGTGCTAATTAAGTATTTTTTCATTAAACTCTTCGTAATTACCATCTGTGTAGATTCCTTGCATGTACACTCAACACAATTATAAACACTGTTAGTTTGCTAGTCTGGAGTCTCAGACAAAGAGACCCTTATAAAGCTGCACAGTAAAGCAAAGTGTGACCCACACAGATGCACATACATTTACACACATACAAACACCATAAATCTGAATGGTTAAAGAGGTCTGGGGGCAAAGACACATCAATGCCCTCTAATACTTTATGAGATTAAAATGTCCAACAGAGGCCAGGGCACTCATATCCTTTACCCACAAGCACACAGGAGGTGAAATTTCTCTACAGACACCATTAGCAAAGTTTCAGAGTAAAAAAGGCCAATGTCTATGCAGAAAGTTCACAAACTAATGCTTTTTAAAGCTATAATAAAAACAAGGTGTGTAGGGGAGGAAATGTAAGTATCAAACAATGTTTTGCATATCAAGATTCTAACTATGATAGCAGAAAAGGTCAACTGTGGCTTACAGTTTTCCGTTTCTGACAGCACTAAAGGGTGTAGTTCTCTACAGTTACTGCCCCAAAACCTATCACTGCATCATCTTACTGCAGAACTATGGTGTGCAGTATATCTATCCATGTTTTTTTCAGTAACTAGGGATAAAAATCATAAGAACTTGACTGATTCTATAGCCAGATTCCTCTTAATGCCTCTAGCTCCTTTATGGTCCAATTAATTAATTTTTTAGTACTTTTGAGTAAGAAATATTTGAAAATACATTATTCTTATTGCATTTTCTGCCTTTTAGTAGTCTACTGCCAAAAAAGATAATTTCAGTTTTCATGTTTTTGTTTTTTTCATGTATTTCGAGATCAGACAAGATAAAAGAAATAACTTGTCGTTCAGTAAGTAACCTGACTAATTCAGTAACAACTACGGACTAATTTCATAATACTATTCAGTGTTTTGATTCATTAACAAGTAAAGAATCATTCATTTGGGAACTGGACTACATTAGTTACTGTAAGTTTCATGCAGTAGCTTCAGTCATGGTGTTGTGACACCAATTATGTTTCTGTCCACATAGGCAGAAGAATGCACTGACTGTTACGGCAATCATACTATTCCAATATATTTTAAAAAGCATAAAGAGAATTTTGGTTTGATTTCAAAACTTATCCATAACCTATTTAGTATGTGAAACTTAAAAGGGTCAATGACTAGCCCCTGGGGAACGCCATGCTGACATGTATTGACTTCCACAGAAGTGGTAAAACAAAGGGAGGCCTTCAGATGTAAAATTAAGAGCCGCTGCATTTAGCTAAGCACTGACAGGGTGAAAGAGATGAAGATGGGTAGATACCTGAGGGTTATCCATGTACCACACCAGGCTGCCCTCCAGGGTGTCCAGAATGAAGTAGCGTCGTAAAAACTTGCCGCTGCTCTCCATTTCCTCTATGTCTAGAAAGCCACAGATCCGATTCTGACGATCTACGTACGGCATTTCTGAAACTAAGCATTACCCTGCAACACAAAGAAAACAATGCTGACTATAAGGGAGATGAGCAGAGAAAGAGGTGGAAGATGGTAATTAAAAGAAATTTGGTATGTTCGTGTGTAATCGTCTGGCAAAATGCTGGTAATTTCCTATGATGTCACTCTTGGTCATGCTCCATGGAAGTGACACCTATTTCATTTCAGACCTCTGTGCTGATGAAAACCCCGTCAGACGAAGCTGCATGAATACAAATGACTTGATTGTGACATTTCCACAGCTGAGAAGCAATGCACAACTTAAACTGTGTAATTTCCCATTTACCTGCAGCCTCTCTAAATGTCATAACAGCACTATAGTAACTGTGATTCATGCAGAAGTTATGCCCATTAGGGCAGAAATTAACCAAAGCTTGGGGGACAAAATCCACCAAAAGTGATGAAAATGCCAGATATTTAAAATGTGGGAGCAGTCAACTAGTGTCCAGCGTCAATCATCTAAGGATAAGGATTTTTAAATTAACTCAACTGTGTAACAGAGGTGCTGAGATTTTTGAGTTGCAAGATTCTTCATTTTTACCTACAGAAATACTTATTTTTAGGAATATTTCACCCAAAAAATATAAATTCTGCCATCAATTATGCATCCTTGTGTCAGCCCAAATCCATAAGAATTTAATTCATCTTCAAAACAGAAGTTAAGGTATTTTTAATGAAACCTTTAAGATTTCTGTCTATCCATTGAAAGTGCATTCCATCAAAACATTAGCACTTCAAAAAATATATTTAAATATATACATATATATATTAAATTGTGTTTCTAGTTTGCCATGTAACAAGCATTGTACTGTGATACAGGAGTACAATCTGAGAAGGCACTTCAAGTCCAAGCACTCAAACTTCAACACACAATTTCCTCCAGGCTCTGATACTCCCTGACATAAAGTGCAAAACCTAACAAGCTATCATGGTCAGATCATGTTTCGAGCAAGAGAAAGCTCTTTCAGCCTCACTCTGTGTAGCTAGGGTCCTCAAGAAAAAAATTTAAGAAGAAGTTAACTGTTTAATGGATTGTGGAATGTTACATGTTAAATGTTTAGAGTATATTGCAATAAAGACAGAAAAAAACAATCTATTTTAAAAAATACTGATGTTTGACACAATGACAAGCAGTAAAATACTGGCATTCTTAGACAAATAAAAGAAGGTGGAGACGATGCCTGTGAATGAATCCACCGATAAGAAAGCTGTCTTGAAGTCTTCATTTTGGATAGCACATCAATCAACATTAATAACTTAATTTCATGAAAGCACCATTTTTCAAAGTCTCCTATGAGATGTGTCAGCCAACCACAGCGATTTACTCCTAGATCACAATTATAAATGGCAAGAGGAATGGAAAACATTCTTGTGGACTCAGACAGAAGAATGTTTCTTTTCTCTGTGGCCATCACTGGAGAGCTGTCACATTTCTGTCTCAAATGCGAGATGAAAATTTCAAAAGTGTGATTTCTGAGTGACAGCTTCCATCCCTTGAACAGCCTTAATCTGGTATTGCAGTGATGAGATAAAATGGTTTGTGATATTGTTGCAACACTCGATGGATTTAAACTTAAGATGTGCTCATTTTTTAAACTTTTGGAACCACTGTAAAAATGCAACACTTTCCAACACTGCAAGACTTCATAAACAACTTGACACAACAAATTAGAAGAGATATGATGAAACTTTGCTGCAAGGTTTGACGACTTCAACACACCTCCAGAGTTAATTCAATTTGCTGTTGCTGTAGAGAGAGTTTGCACGCACAAGCTTCTCACATATGAATATAATAACAAAGACACAGTCCTCCCCTACAAGTGTTTATATTTTTTCCTTTTTTGATGTTGTTGATATTTAGGACTTTTAATCATTTTGTGGATATGTGCTCTATAAGTAACAGCCAAAAACAATGTAGCAAAATCAGATATTAAGGATGTTTCCATTGATTTCTGTCATGTAACTTAAGTAGCAACAGATCTTTTTTTTCATGTTGTGATATACATCCGAGTGAAAGGGATTATTGAAAAAGAACAAAAAATGTGGGACAGGGACTTTTTTCAATCAGTAAGTTGTTGATATGAATGGAGGCAGAGATAAATGTGAGATTGCAGTCAAATATAAGAAAGAGACAAGGTCTAAGCAGACTGGAGAAGTCCTGCAATATAACACCAATGAGAAGTATGTCATTTTTACAGGAAGAGTTTACATTTTGATTACAGAAGTAAAAAAACCCTTATCAATAAGATGCATTTAGAAAACTGATTAAGTGAATTTTCATTTAATGCTAACTGTAAGGGTATTTTGTCTTTCATATTGATAATATTAATTATATTCCAGTCTAAATAACTCTGAAAATGTTTGCTGCAGCATGAAATTACATTTTAATAATCTGGGCCTCAAAAGACAGTAGTTTGCCCTTATTTACTGTATTACGATAACTTCTGCATCATGTACACTTTCTTATGTATTTGCTGTAGATTTAATTTCATAACACAATAATTCATCTAATCTAGGCAATCTAAAGTATTTGACCTAAATAAAGAGCACATTTTTAAATAGTTAGAAAAAAACAACATAATTTAAACTCCTGATGAAGAGAAACTAAAATCTATTTGCAGGGTGCAAATATTTCCACTCATTAAAAAAAAAAAAAATAAGGCTGTTCTGAATGTCGGTTTTTCAGAAATGTGGCAGATGAAGCAAGTTCAATCTTGACCCAAGCTCACAGGAAAAATGTGCCTATACTTACATTCTTGCAAAACTCCAAAAACATATTCATAGTATACATACAATTCCAACTTAAGTAAACACTAGTAGCAGTAAAACACCAACAATTTAAGTTGCTTTTCAGAGTTTTTTACAGGGGCAGATAATCAATTAATGAATCACTAATGAAGACTATGTTATAACCTCAAAACATCTAATTTTGTAAACAAATACATTTTGGCTTCATATATACAGCCCAATATAGAGTATACAGCTTTTCTAAGTAAGCTTTTCTCAAGTAAGCTTGTTTGGTAGCTCACCTGGTACAGTGCTGTAGGGGTTTGCTATTTTCAAATGCAAATAAGCATTAAACTTTTAGTGCCACTCTTCTGTCATTTCACTTTGAAACTTCCGTGAAACCTGCAAGAAGCAACGTAATATCAATTTGTCAAAAATGTTGCCATAGGCAAAATGACTGTAAACTTGTTGGATTGCTGCATAGTGTAGGAGTAGAGTCAGGAATCATGCGCTGTGTCCTTGTACTACTAACTCTGTGTTTGACCAGTTGGAAGCCACTCTGGTATGACAAATATGCGAGGAAGGTGGATACTTGAAAGCTAGTGTGTTTAAAAGAGGAAGAGTGATTGCAAGGTGGGCTAAATAATCACAGGTACAAAAACAAACAAAAGCACGCTCATTACTGGCAGAATGCTCAAACTGTGTACTTGACAAAAAAGACAATAAGAAAACAAAACCAAAGTCGGCACAGCAAAGCTCCAAAAATGAAAAAAAAAAAAAAAAATTGATGTTTCGAGCTCACAGGCTCTTCACCAGACAATTAAACATTTAAACCAGCAAGCTTTATAGTACCAGGTGATCAGTCTCATGACTAAAAAAAAATAAAAATACCATACATATATGTATACCAACATACAAATTTAATAGAAAATAATAATAATAATAATAATAAAAGACACACACACACACACACACAGACACACACACACACACACACAGAGACACACACACACACACACAGACAAACACACACACACACACACAAAACCATGGAACAAACGAAAGACACAAAGGTCTAGATTTACTTTATTGCATTAGAGCGCAATTCCATAAAAGTACAGATGAGAGGGGAAAATTCTGCACCTGATTTACTGACAATGCACACATTAAAGAACACAGAAGTAGCCAGGTCTTTCCATAATGACCAGTGCAATCTACCAAGAGCAGCGCAAATTAGCACCTGGTTGAGGACATGCTTTTTTGGGGTGGCACAAATACCAATAATTTGACGAGCACAAACATTATTAAAACATTTTGCATGATTCATTTTAATAATCTCCTCCCATAAATTTTGCATCTGAAAGGGAAACTCCTACAAATGCATATTCAATAAGGTCAGATGCAAAAATAACTGTCCACGCCTTTTCAGTGCTAACTCGAGACAGTGTGTCTTTAGTAAATCCTGACAGTAATATTTTAACGCCAAAAGACGGTTTGTGACGGCACAAGCTGTTAGTAAATCTGGCCTTAAATGTGAAAGCCTTGTTCTAAACATACAACATTAATATTATTTTAAAGGCAATTGGTTGTTTTAGTATCTAGAGTGCAAGTAAATAATTAATGTCACCTTCATGACTTGGACAACTGATTAATGCTATTTCAATGTCAATGCAAGATAAAATCACAATGGCAGTTTTACAGGAAATAGTCCCTCTTATTATTTATTTAAAAAAAGATGCTTAAAAGTTTGCGTTTTATAAGTAAAGTTCACTTTCAGTCGGTCACTCTCAACGTCACGTCAGTAATGACCGACTTTGGGATCTCGCTTAGAGAGACCAATCCACTTTGAATGTAAACTAAACGAGCCAATGCATACTGGCATGTGATGACTGCATCCAGTATAACTAGGCAGCAGATGCAACGCATACTCAGCTTTTTGCTTCAGAGCCGAGCGATCACATCGTTTAGCTCCTGACTACTCTACTGAGAGAAGAAGACTGAACGAGTTCAGCGCGCACTTTGGAGCTCTTGGTGTTGGCGGTACGGCACTTCAGCAGTGGTTGTTTTCCGTGTCGAGTAGGTTGCACACATCAGGCTGCACTACTCCCTGTTTGTGTTGCAGGCGGCCATTTCCTCTGTGTGCTTCAGCATGTTAAAAGAGCTTTTTCCCTAAAAGAGCATTCACGGGTATGTCTTTTTAAAGATGACGTTGCATCTGGCAAACTCAACGTTACGTCTTTGTAAAGACGACGTTGCATCTTGCTACAGACAATGCATCACCCGTGTGTTTCTAGATGCGGTCGTTACCTGGCGCCGGGTGATGGTCACGATCTATGCCTCATGTGTCTGGGCATTAAAGGGATACTCCATCCCAAAATTACAATTCTGTCATTATTCACTTACCCCTATGTCGTTCCAAACCCGTAAAAGCTTTGTTCGTCTTCGGAACACAATTTAAGATATTTTGGATGAAAACCGGTAGGCTTGAGAGACTGTCCCATAGACTGCCAAGTAAGTAGCACTGTCAAGGTCCAGGAAAGTATGAAAAGCATCGTCAGAATAGTCCATCTGCCATCAGTGATTCAACAGTAACATTATGAAGCGACAACAATACTTCTTTTTTTTTACATTTTGCGGTGGAGTAACCACTGGTTCAGCACCCGTTGGTCCAGCACACTGAGGTGGCATTTGTGGATGAGTCATGTTTTCACTGCAGGAAGATGACCATCTCAGAGTCAAGCTCCATTACCTCAAAAGGGGCGGAGCTCCGTTGCCTCTGCCTCGATATAGTTCTTGTCATGGTGGCAGTCAGGCAGGGGCTACTTCAGGCAGTAGCACGGGTGGTCTGAGGGTAACAGTGATGGCAAACACTCCAAGGAACCAACCCACGGGGGAACATCGTTCCTCTTGCACTCAAGAACCAGTTGAGCTGCTAAAGGAACTGTTGGGTTTGGCTGGCTCTCAGCGCCCGCCCCGGTGCCATTCTTCCTGGAGGTGCATGAGGGGCTTAACAGGTCGAAGATGGCACCTTTTTCTCATTCTCCCTCACCACTCTCGATGGTGGTGCAGCTAGGGGGTAAACGGGGGTCCCCCTGGTGGAGTGGTCAGTTGCGATGCAGTTTTGCCCTAATACCACCTCCACCTGGCAGGGCAAACCGTGCTTCCCCTCCTGGGTCGTAGGTACTCATCTGATCTGTCCGACGATGTTATGTGGCCTGTGAAGAAGCTGCCTCCGCCTTACACACTATGGCGTTACTGCAGGTTCTTCAGGCTAAAGCACTGAGGGACCTGCACAAGGGTGGTCACGATCCGGAAATTTTAAAAGAGCTCCAAACCGCAACTGACCTTGCGCTCTGAGTGACGAAGGTCACTGCAAATTCTCTGGGTCGTGCGATGTCCACACTTGTGGTCCAGGAGAGTCACCTCTTGCTGTGTTGGTTGACATGAGGGACACTGACAAGTTTGGTTCCTTAAGGTCCCTGTGTCCCAGACCGGCCTCTTTGGCGACAGTCGAGAACATGGCCCAGCGGTTCTCGGCTGCACAGGAGCAGACTGAGGTGCTCGTACATGTCTTGCCCCGGCGGGCAGTTGCTGCCTCCACCTGTCCGCAGTGCCCCAGCCTGCTCTTCACCGAGGGCAGCCCCTTGTTGCCACCCCCACTCCCACGCCGCATCCACAGCAGCCTTGAGCAAGCGGCACCATGGATCTGGGTGTAAGCAGGCCGTCCCGCTCGTTTCCAATCTAGTTTCAAAAAATCTTGATGAGAGAGCAGTTTTCTCTCAATCTGTGTCCCAAGAGGGCATGGAGAGTCCATGGACGGACCAACACCAGACCACACTCATCCTACTCTCTCGCCAGCAGCCCGCAGTGGGCAGTAGTGTTGTTTTTGGTGAAGCTGTCATTTTAGTTTTTATTAGTTTTAGTCACGTTCATACTCTTTTCAGTCTAGTCAAGTTTCAGTCAACTAAAAGTCTGAGCATTTTAGTCTTATTTTAGTCAGAATTATCCATGACTATTTTCGTCTATTTTTAGTCGACGAAAACTGATGACATTTAGTCTAGTTTTAGTCAATGAAAATTGTATTTTAGTCTCTTTTTAGTAATGCCATTCTATTTAACCCAGTCAATATATTACAAGTACCTAGTAGTATAGACGAAACCAAAATTTTCTCTTAGCCATTGTTACATTATAGACTCAAGAATACATCCATTCCAGAAACGGAAGATGCTCTGATTTGAATTAACTACATTTATTTTACCAACCAAACATGTAAGAAGTACACACACATAAATTTAAATAAAATAAATAAAAACAGTAAAAAAAAAAAAAAAAAATCAGCTAATTTTTCTCCCAAAGACGAACCCCGGCTGGCCGGCCATCAGTCCCTTTCTCTGTGTCAAGACTGATTTATACTCGACAAATCCGCAAGTTGGCTTGGGCAAGCGAGGAAAATGATATCATCATGGTGTTGCCGGACTTTTGTTTTGCGTGCGCGCAAATTCATTTTGGGTGTGTGTGTTGAATGTTTTTTGTTTTTTTTGGGAGAGATTTACATCCGAACATGCACGTCTGCATGAAACAGAAGCAGTTTAATGAGAAGTTCAAACTCCATCAAGTGCTTTTTGGAAAACGTTTTTTTGGAAAAAAATGTTTGCATAGTTTGTCCTAGGCTTCTTATTTGAAGTATGTTTTATTTTTTAATGTATAAAATAGAATTAGAATTCATTTAGATATTAATTGTACACTATTTGCCTAAAGTTGTCTTGTGTTTGATGCGGAATACCTGATGCGAGACACAGGAAAGAGGAAGTTTAATGAGAAGTTATAATTACGTGATTTGATTTTACAAAGTAACGTTATAACATTTTGTTTCATCGCATTTTGGTCAACGAAAATGAGGAGACATTTTAGCATAGTTTTTATTTTGTAAACCACATTTAGTCTCGTTTTTATTCGTCAACAATATTGCATTATACATTTAATTATAATCAATCACCAGCATTTACATTGCGTCTCGTCTCATTTTCGTCACGTGTTAAAGGTTCGTTAACAACGATATTTAGTCATAATTTTCGTTGACGAAAACAAACACTAGTGGGCGGTTCGAAAGCATCATCAAAGGCCCTACTCACGAACCCTCTGCCAAACCGTGGAACCAGGTAAGCCTTGCATCGCACACTCAGACCCCTTTTCGGTCTGCCAACAGACCAGGTCCCAGCGTTCCACCTCGCTGGTCCCGTTGGTCCAGCTTGTATGGTGTCTCGGTGCCTGGCTACTCAAACAGTCTCGCTGGCTCCTGAGGACCATCAGACTCAGCTATGTGATTCAGTTCACCCGGCGTCCCCCCATGTTCAGCGGCATCCACTTCACATCAGTGAAGGCGGCCGATGCTCCTGTCTTGCATGCGGAGATCGCAGTCTTACTGGCGAAGGATGTGATAGAGCCGGTCCCTCCAGCCAATATGAAGACGGTGTTTTATGGCCCCTACTTCATTGTACCCAAGAAAGGCGGTGGGTTACGACAGATCTTGGACCTGTGGGTTGAACCGGGCCCTTCACTGGTTACTGTTCAAGATGTTGAAACAGAAAAGCATCTTTGGCTGCATCTGTCCCTGATATTGGTTTTCAGTGATCGACACAGGAGGATGCGTACTTTCATGTATCGATCCTTCTGCACCACAGACTACTGCTGTGGTTCGCATTCAAAGGACAAGCATATCAGTACAAAGACCTGCACTTTGGGCTGTCCCTGTCGCCCCGTGTCTTCACGAAAATTGTGGAGACAGCCCTTGTTCCCCTGAGAGAGCAGGGTGTTCGCATTCTCAACTACCTTGACGACTGGCTCATACTAGCTCAGTCTCAGGATCAGTTGTGCGAACACAGGGACTGGGTGCTCTCGCACCTCAGCCAGTTGGGCCTTCGGGTCAACTGGGGGGAGAGGAGAATATTCTTGTTGAAGAGGATGTTCTTTTTTCTGTGTGTGGTTTTGTTTTAGGCTCCGGGGGCATATGGCAGCTGCAACGGCAGTCACACCGCTGGGGATGCTTCATATGAGACTGCTTCAACACTGGCTCCATGGCCGCGTCCCGAGGTGTGCTTGGCACTCACCTGGTCCAAGTCACAACGGGCTGCCGCCAAACCTTCACCCCATGGTCAGACCTTGCATTTCTCAGGGCAGAACTGCCCCTGGAACAGGTCTCCAGGCATGCTGTGGTTTACACAGATGCCTCTACCACTGGCTGGGGGGCCATGGACAACACTGTGACCATTGGATACATCAACCAACAAGGTGGTCTACGCTCCCGTCATAGAGACAAGACAAATATAGACACACACACCCATCCAGACATCTGATGACCATGCAATAAGCCTTGACTGTAAAAAAAAAAATAAAATATATATATATAAAAAAAAAAAAAAAAACTATATTTTTTTTTTTTATGTATATGTTTTTAGGTTAGTTTATAAAAAAAAATTTATACCATGAAAAAGTTCTTTTTTTTGTAATTTAATTAAAAAAAAAACACTTTCTTACATTCTCGATTAATTGCACACAAACTGAAATATTTCACGAGTTTTTAGTTTTAATTCTGATGGTTACGACTTAACATCTGAGGGAAATTAAAAATTCAGTATCTCAAAATTTTTTTATATTTTCTCAAAGATCCAAAAAAAAAAAAAAAATTTACAACATAGAAATCTTCTAGATCTAGAAAAGTAGGTTTAATTATGCGCTCAATACTTGGTTGGGGCTCCTTTTGCATGAATTACTGCTTCAATGCACCATGGCATGAAGGCGATCAGCCTGTGGCACTGCTGAGGCATTTTTGAAGCCCAGGTTGCTTTGATAGCGGCCTTCAGCTTGTCTGTATTGTTTGATCGGCTGTTACTTAACTTCCTCCTGAAAATACCCATAGATTCTCTATGGGGTTCAGATCAGGCGAGTTGGTTGGCCAAACAAGCACAATAATATCATGGTCAGCAAACAAGTTAGAAGTGGTTTTGGCACTCTGGGCAGGTGCTAAGTCCTGCTGCAAAATGAAATCAGCATCTCCAAAAATCTTGACAGCAGAAGGAAACATGAAGTACTGTAAAATCTCCTGAGAAGGCTGCATTGATTTTGGACTTGATAAACACAGTGGACCAACACCAGCAGATGAGATGGCACCCCAAATCATCACAGACTGTGAACACTTCACACTGGACTTCAAGCAACTTGGATTCTGTGCCTCTCCACTTTTCCTCCAGACTCTGGGACCTTGATTTCCAAATGAAATGCAAAATTTACTTTTTCATCTGAAAAGAGGACTGTGGACCACTGAGCAACAGTCCAGTACTTTTTCTCCTTAGCCCAGGTGAGATGCTTCTTACTGTATGTTGTTTCTGGTTCAGGAGTGACTTGGTTCTAGGAATGTGACAGCTTTAGCTCATTTCCTGAAGTCATCTGTTTGTGGTGACTCTTGATGCACTGATGCTTCAGTCCACTCCTTGTGAAGCTCTTCTTTTCTTTTTTCAGCTTTTCCTGACAATCTTTCCAAGGCTGCGGTCATCCCTGTTGCTTGTGCACCTTTTCCTACCACACTTTTTCCTTCCAGTCAACTTTCTATGAATATATTTCGATACAGCACTCTGTGAACAGCCAGCCCTTTCAGCAAAGACCTTCTGTGGCTTACCCTCATTGTGGAGAGTGTTGATGATCGTCTTCTGGACAACTGTCAAGTCAGTAGTCTTCCCCATAATTGTGGTTGCATGTTCTAAATTAGCCCAGGAGGTACCTAGTATTTATACTCAAAATTAATCAAACTAATCAAGCTCAAAATGGAATATTCTATTTTTTTTTTCTAAGCTGTAAGTCGTAACCATCAGAATTAAAAAAAAAAAAAAAAAAAAAAAAAAAAAAAATCTCTTTAAATATTTTAGTTTGTGTGCAATGAATCTTGAATATAAGAAAGTTTTTTTTTTTTTTTTCATTAAATTACAAAAAAATAAATAATTTTTCCATGATATTCTAATTTTTTGAGATGCACACACACATACATACATACATACATATATATATCAGTGAGGTAAGGTGGCATTTCCTTCCTTATTCACTATCAATAGATTTGCATCAGGTGTACACAGTGTGAGATTTTTTTGTTAAATTATCTAGCAAGAGATATATCTTTCTACAGGACATAGATTGTTCCGAGTCAGGTAAAATTCGTAAACTACCAGAAGGAAATGCAAACTGGATTGACTGGATCTAGAGGAAACAGCAGTGAAGTATTCTTATGCTGAGCATAACTGGTATGAAGCTACTGGCTGCAATAAACAATAATTTCCAACAGTCTTATCTATTGAAATAACGTGCCAGTGGCAGTATTTCAGCAAAATGATAATGATAATGTTGCTTCTTGCAGGTTTTGTGACAATTTTAAAGTGAAATGTCCAGTGACTGGCACTAAGTGTGTTTAGTTTTCTCCAAATCTTAAATCTGGCAATATTTTATTATGTTGGTTGTTGTACATGCTGTTGTATTTGAAAATAACATAGCACCTACACCCTAAGGATGAAACCATTAGTGAAACTACAATATCAAGTCCCAACTGTTAGCATTACCGTTTCATATTTTAAATATCATTAAAACCGTATATGCTTAAACTGATTTTAAAAACTTGCGGTAACCTCAGCATGAAGCAAAGTGCATAAGGGAGAACCACCTGATTGCTGAAAAGTTTTGATGACATTTGCTTTTCATCTACCCTCCATGTAATGCGTAAAAAATGTAGTGTTTATAAGCGCAGAGCTGGTTTGTTTATAGAGGTTACTGGGAAAGAGCTCCATTTCTGCTGTTCCATAAGCGCCACATGCTGGCAGACATTGGATTTAGCCTGTCTGCTATATTTTTCAGTCCAATGCAAAAATTGGATCAGATATTTGTGGTAAATCTTAACTGGTAGATGGAAAACAAGCTAATGTGCTTTATAAAAATTCTCAACACTTCGGATAACATGGTAGCCTATGTAAAAGGCTAAATTGAGGTTTATCATTTTATTATTTTTTTTATTTTATTTTTTTACTTTATTTGCACATGTAGTACATGTTAGTAGATAACATGTTATAATTCATCCAGTCAATACTTTATGTTTGTAATATTTAAGCCATTTTTAATGACATTTGTTTTTAATTATATGAATGTTTATGCAAAAAAAGTGTACAGTAGTTTTCAATAAAAAACTTGGTGAAATGATTTCAGTGTGTGTATGAGTACTTTTTTCCAGAACATTTTAACAACACCATGATAATATTGATAACCCTGATCATTTTGGTCAGTATCGAGATATATATCGAGAAATTTTCATACTGTTTCATCTCTACACCAAACCCTAGTGTTATAGGCCTAGTATTAACAAAAGCAAACATGAAATAAACGCATTAGCTGAAGCAATGTGAATACAAGAAATATTTATATATATATGTGTGTGTGTGTGTGTGTGTGTGTGTATGTGTGTTTTTTTTTTTTTTGTTTTTGTTCGTGTGCATCCTTGCTGAATTAAAAAAAAAAAAATATATATATATACACATGTATAAATTTCTTTCTTTTTGAACCAAAACTTTTAATTTTTGAACCATAGCTGTAATATGGTATGTGTGTACAATCTTTGTGTTGCTTTATGTACAAAACTGTTTGGATAGACCCTAGCACAACACTTGAATGTTTTCACTTCAGCACTGCAGTTTTGGAGGAACTTTGATATATATATATTTGATACCCTTGACATAGTTGCTTGACAGGTTTGACATTTCTTTCTTGAGTAAAATACCTTGAGCATAATGTCACACAACAACCCATTAATTGTGCATTGTTCGTGTGAAGTTGGAAAACTATTCCATCCATTTTTCATGTTACAATCCTCCTGTTTACACTTCTGTATATTAATATTATCATGAAAGTAATCAGCAGTTCTAATTGAAACTGATTATGTAAGAAAACAATAGGCGCAGTGAGATGTACATGAGAAGGTTTGAGCTATTAATAAATGCATTCATCAACTTACACAGTTCCTAACTCAGAATCCATGAGTGTTTGTGTGGAAACAGGAAATTGTGGAATAACTGCTATGAAAATACAGAACCCAGTGCAGCCATTCAATTAATAGTTCACCTATATGAAATTATGGCAGTTATTTTAGTTGTTAGTTAATTTTCTATTTTTTGACAGCTCTGTTCCATACAATAATGCAATAATAATACAAATAATTCCATCCAGTAATCAAAAACAAAAAGCAATGCATTCGATTAAGGTCTGCAATATATGAGCCCAAACTACTTTACACTGCAGCAATGACAGATTTGTGACAAATGAGTAATCACAATGCCAAAAAAATAGGAATACCATGGTGTTATCATGGTAAATGTTTAAATCGTTCTTGATACAGCATGATATTACCATGGCACTATTGATTACTGAAGGAACAGGGATGGCAGTAGTAATAGTGTAATTTAGAGTGGTAAGCAAATGCAACTGAAGAGAAAACAACAATATAGTGCAACAGTTGGGTTCCAGACATATATATATATATATATATATATATATATATATATATATATATATATAAATAAATCCCATTCATGTCCTCTATAGGGACATGAACTTATACAACAGACCTATGAATTATGTGTTTGGAATTGAAGGGATACACTTTTGGTGAAGCAGTTCAGCCTAAATTATTTCAGCATTATTTAAAAAAAAAAAAAAAAAAAAATGAAACAAGGGCTGTGTCCGAAATTTGAAACTTTGAAATAAATTGATATATTGTTAATATACTGTTTCTATATCATCAACCTCTCTAAATTAGGACTGGAAAAAGATTCAGAACCCATAGTAGTACCATTTTTATTTTGAATCACATTCAAAATAAAAGTTACATACTTATTATACATTAAGTAAAGATCATTTTGCACCCTCAGAAGATGTTCAAATAGTTGTATCTCAGCCAAATATTGTCCTATATTAAGAAACCATACATCAATGGAAAGCTTATTTATTTTATATAAATTTCAATAATAATAATAATATGACTGGTTTTGTGGTCCAGGGTCACAAATATACACAGCACACACACACACCTAGTATGTAAACACAAACTTTTATTTTGAATGTGATTCGTCATTTTGCAGCCCTACTCTAAATCAATAGTTTTATATATATGTCTATTAAGATTAAAGCCATTAAGTGCATTAAGTCTTGTACTATTGTCTTTCCTTCTTCTTCTTCTTCAAATGAAAGTTTGTAACGTTGTGACTCACTCTGTAGCTGGTTGGTTTGGTTCATTGCCTATAATGTTTTAACAAAGATTTCACATTCTCTAAGGGAAAGACTCTCTACTCAAAAAAACCAAGGCCACTGAAAAAGTGGTCGGCACTTTTGAACTCTATATCAAAAGAGTGATTGACAGCTGTCTCTTCACTTCACCAGCAAACAAAAACAAAAAAACAAAATAAGCACAATGGTACTACTTTTCTTTTTTCATCTCAGTACCATACCACCTGAAGCGATCACTGCATTGTTGTACCATGGTATCACCACATTACAGGTACTTCTGCAGCATTTACGAGCATCACAGGCGCGTTTGTGCGTTCCAGTCATGCTTGGGATGTCCAAGAATGCTGTCTAGTTAAGCAGTGCACTAGGTTTTACAGCTGTGTACAGACAAAACGCATCAATGCCATGTCTTCAGACAAAATCAATCTATCATTCTGAGAGCGAGATCAAAAATGATTTTACATGCCAAGACTAACTTAAATGATTTAATGTGTTTCGATCGGTAACCTGCTGTCTGAAACAGAAGCGACAGGTTTTGCATAAAGGGAGCTAATGAACTGCCCCAGTGATTTGAACACAACCAATAACACGCATTCAAAGTTTAATGTATAACGATATCTCTCGGTAGTATATGTAGATAACTTACACAATTATAAGCAGCTGTGAAACTCCTGTGCAGCAGTGTTCGGTCTGCCTGTGCTGGACTTTCAGCCCATCTCCCACAAACTTCCGACGGTCTGCCTATCCCGCGACTGACGGGCGGAAAGCGGAACTGACTATCCCACTATGACCAGGGATTAGCTCATGAATATTATTTGGTTCCTGCTGACGTCGCTAGGCAACCTTCCTAGAGCGTCCAGTCACGTTTCTGTATTAATAAACATGAGCCAAGCCCTCCCGGCAGTTGGATTAGATTGTTCGGCAGCAGACTAACGCCCACCACTCCTATGTCTGCATTCAGCCAATCAAATAGCCGTCTGTCTGGGGATATAATTAATATTCATAAGCCAATCCTTCACCATAGTGGGATTCACAAAATTACGACTGAAGGCGGAAAAAGCCCCTTCTTTTCCGGATATAAAGAAAAGGACGATGGGATTTGTAGGTATAATGGAATGTCTGTTGTTCAGCATGATTAAGTGTAGGTCATATTTGATCCACTTTTCAAATAGTTTGACTGCAGTCACATAGGCTAGATGTTATATTCAGAAATCATTATAATATGTTGACTTGAAATTATAATCATAATTAATTATAATTCCTGAAAATTCAGCTTTGGCATCAAAGGAATAAATGACTATATTACAGTTTTTATTGTATTTTTAATTTTTACTTTTTACTTGTATTTTAAAGCTTTGGAGCTTTTACTTAATAAATGTGTGGTATATCCAGTTCATGCCTTTCAATGCTCTATGTGATTAAAGAGAAGGAAATAGTGCTGTATTATGGGAAATCCCCCTGGATGCTCTGTCTCCGTGTTTTATTGTTTAGGTGCAAGTTTGAGATTTGAGCAAAGGTTATTAGAGGTTATAGTGACGTGCAGATACCACACATAGTGAGATTAAAATATATGTGTGTGTATATATATATATATATATATGTGTGTGTGTGTGTGTGTGTGTGTGTGTGTGTGTGTGTGTGTGTGTGTGTGTGTGTGCAAACAGACTGAAAAACTGCTCTAAACGCAATATAAATTATGTCTCTAATTAAATACAAAATTAATAGATAATAGTTAATACATTTTACAGTTCAAACAATATGTGCATGTTATTATGCAAGGCTGAAAATTGGATAAACTGTAGAGTCTGAAACTGCAAATTAATATTTCAGAAAAATAACTAAAAACATAAATTCAGTTTTCTATGGAGCTTGTTTCCACCATGAAAAAAAAATCAACTTTTGCAACTTGCAACTCTGAGGTTTTTTTTTTTCTCAGAATTCTGAGAATTTCTATTTTTTCTTTTAATTTTGAGTTTACGTTTTGCAATTATTCTTATTATCAATAATAATAATGATAATAATAAAGGTCTGTTGCAACGTTTTATCTCACAATTTTTCAGATTTGAGTTTAAATCTCACAATTTGGACTTTTCTCCTCAAGATTAAAGTTTTTTTTTTTGTCACATACATGATTATATAGAGAATATATAACCAGCAGTGAAATGTGAGTCCGGTCCGCTTCATGGACTGTGCAATTATTAAAGAATACAACACAGAGGAACATATACATAAATATAGGTATGAAAGAATGAAATAAAAGTAAACAATAAAAATATAAGAATAAAAAAGTATACTGTAGAATTAAATATAGAATAGAAAAAAATGTGCATGAAAGTATGCTGTAGTCTTAAATATTAAGATACACAGGAATGTACAAGAGGTGAATGTGCATATGTGCATTATACTGTAGTCTTAAATATTAAGATTAAATTAAATTACATTAAATTAAAAATTAAATTTATGCATTTAGCAGACACTTTTATCCAAAGTGACTTACAGTGCATTCAGGCTATCAATTTTTACCTATCATAAGATACACAGGAATGTACAAGAGGCAAATGTGCAAACAGGTTGTGACACTGTCAATATGTCAATATGAGGTAGGGAATGATGAATATCTTACTGATTAAGTGATTATTAAGTGGAGACATGTAGATGTTAAGAGGCTGGTTTTGAGTTTAGGAGCCTGATGGCCTGGGGAAAGAAACTCCTCCTAAGTCTCTCAGTTTTTGCCATCAGGCTACGGAAGCGCTTACCAGATGGCAGCAAAGTGAAAAGACCATTACTAGGGTAGTTGGAGTCCTTAATGATTTTAACAGCTCTGCTTTTGCAGCATTTGAGGTAGATGTCCTGTAGCGAGGGAAGAGCAGACCCTGAGATGTGCTCAGCTAAGCGCACAACTCTCTGCAGGGCTTTGCAGTCTTGACTGGAGCTGTTCCCATGCCAAACTGGGGTCAATACATTTTCTATGGTCCCTGAATAGAAAGTTTTCAGGATTGCTGGTGAGACCCTGAATTTCCTGATCTGTCGCAGATGGTAGTCTTTGCCTGGCTTTATTAACCTGTGTTTGAATGTGGGTAGTCAAGTCAGGTCCTCTGAGATGTTTACACCAAGGTACTTGAAGCTGCTCACCCTCTCCACAGGGGTCCAGCTGATCATAAGAGGAGTATAGGGATGCTGCTGTCTCTTCCTGAAGTAAACTATCAGCTCTTTAGTTTTGCTCACAGTCAGAGAGAGACAATTATCCTGGCACCATGATGTAAGTTTCTCTACCTCATCCAGGTATGCTCTCTTATTATTGTTGTGAATGAGGCCCAGAACCACAGTATCATCAGCAAATTTGATAATAGATGTGGAGCTGTGGGAAGACACGCAGTCATGTTTGTAGAGAGATTAGAGCAGGGGACTCAGGACACAGCCCTGTTGAGCTTCTACGTTCAGGGTGATGGAGCTGGAGATGAACTGGCCTACTTTCACCACTTGAGGTCTGCCGGTGAGAAAGTCTTAAATCCAGTTGCAGAGTGAAGAATTTAGACTGAGGTCTATGAATTAAGAAGCTAGCTTTATGGGGACTATAGTATTGAAAGCTGAGCTATAGTCGATAAATAGCAGCCTTAAATAGTTCCCATTGTTGCTGTCAATGTGCGTGAGAGAAGAGTGCAGGATGTGAGAGATGGCATCTTCAGTGGATCTATTGGGGCGATAGGCAAACTGAAGAGGGTCTAAAGTATCTGGGATGGAGGAGCAAATGTAGTTCTTTACCAGTCCCTCAAAGACCTTCATGACTATTGATGGGAGGTCAACTGGGTGATTGTCATTCAGACAAGAGTGTTTATTGTTCTTAGGCACAGGTATGATGACAGATTTTTTAAAGGAGGTGGGACTCATTAAAGATGGATGTAAACAAACCAGCGAGTTGATCAGCACAGGACCTCACAACACGGCCTGAAATCCCATCAGTTCCGGCTGCTTTCCTGACGTTCACTCGCTTTAGGGCACTCCGGACCTCTTCCTCTGATACGGGTGATTACATGATTATCGGTGCTCTGACTGCTGCTTCCTGACGCGCTGATCGGCAGACTCACGTTGCTTAGATTGTTTTCAATGCGGCCATAGAAAGAGTTTAACTCGTCAGCCAGCAACGGATCTGCTCTCACCTTTGCAGAGGATTTATTTCCAAAGGCACAGATGGTCCTTAGTCCCTGCCACCTGCGTCGGGAGTCATTGAGCTAAAAATGAGACTATTCATTCCCTGTATCAGAGTTTGGTGGCTCTTACTGTGCAATGGAGAGCATAGCACGATGCTTTGTACTCGTTCATGTCCCCCCACAAAAGACCGGCATTGTATGCGGCAGTGTGTTCGTTTACTGCGGCACAGATTGTTCTGTCCACCTACGGTTTCTGATTTGAGAAGTCCTTATAATTACTGTTTCAGTTGCTTGCTCAGCTAGCGTGTTTACAAAGCTTAATGCTACATCTGTGAACTCGCTGGCGTCAGATGAATTTGCCTGAAACATGTCCCAGTCTACGTCATCAAGAGCCGCCTGTAGCATAGCTTCTGAGTG
This sequence comes from Cyprinus carpio, assembly GCF_018340385.1. Classification (NCBI taxonomy): domain Eukaryota; kingdom Metazoa; phylum Chordata; class Actinopteri; order Cypriniformes; family Cyprinidae; genus Cyprinus; species Cyprinus carpio. The sequence goes on from NC_056608.1 coordinate 7,963,057, forward strand.
GGAGGACCAGCACGTCACTACCCTCTGCACCGGGGGTTCTTGAACGAGCCTTTGTTTATATTCTGGTGTGAGGAAAATGGTGGTACTGTATGGTCCGATTTGCCAAAAGCCGGTAGTGAGCGGGCTTTGTAGGCATTCTTAAACTGAGAGTAGCAATGATCCAATGTATTCGGTCCTCTGGTTGGACAGGATACATGTTGATAAAAGTTCGGCATGACCTGCCTGAGGTTGGCTTTGTTAAAGCCCCCAGCGATGATAAGAGATGTTTGTTGATGTAGCCGCTGAGTCCATCGTGAAGCTTAGACAAAGCCAAGCCAATGTCTGCTTGTGGTGGGATGTAAACAGCATTAATGATGATTGATAGAATGGGCGGCAAATAATGGATAGATGTTCCAGATGAGGCGAGCAGGAGCATGACAGAGTGGAGATATTCCTGGGATCATACCATTTCTTGTTAATCATGAAACACACTCCTCCACCTCTGGATTTATTGGCCTCGGCTGTTCTGTCCATCCGTAAAACAGAGAAGTTATCAGACAGCGTTACAGCAGTGTCCGGGACCGAGGTCGTGAGCCATGTTTCAGACAAATAAAGGATGTTACAGTCCTTTATGTCCCTTTGGAAACTTATCCTGGCTCTAAGATCGTCCATCTTATTCTCCAGAGATTGGACACTGGCGAGCAGAATGCTCGATAGAGGAGGGCTGTGAGCTCTTTTCCTCAGTCTGTTGTAAATCCCAGTGCGTTTCCCGTGGTGTTTCTTGATC